>NW_003852557.1:3286799-3301692 GCF_000181295.1 Otolemur garnettii | reverse complement strand
CTTACTGGAGTTAGGTGATATCTCAAAGTAGTTTTGATTTGCATTTCTCTGATGATTAAGGATGGTGAGCACTTTTTCATATATCTGTAGGCCGTGCGCCAATCTTCTTCAGAGAAATTTCTCTCCAAGTCCCTTGCCCACCCTGAGATGGGATCATTCGTTTTCTTCTTGCTAATACGTTTTAGTTCTCTATGGATTCTAGTTGGTTTTATCTTCTTGATTCTGGTGTTTCTCTTCTTACTTCTCTCCAGCACGACAGTGTGTGGGCAGCTTCTCAGGAAATCTCACCAGCACCCCAATGGGTGACTTTGTGGCACCCCAGCAGGCATTTCCTACTTGCGAAGCTCACCAATGACACCTCCGCAAAACTTCTTCCCTGTCCAATGAGGCTCAGTCACAACTTCTGCAACAAGATCTGGATCTTGTTGATCTAGATCAACAGTAGAGAAGGGAGGAGCTTTCCAAGTTGATTCCTACCTTGAATACTCTCTCCCAGCCCTAGATGAATATTCTTTAGGGTTCTCTTTATACTCTTAATAGTTAATCTCCTATCACTAGATAACAATTCTATGTACTATTTGTTCCTTTCTGTGCAAATGACTGGTATGGTTTCTGTCTCCTGGCTGGACTCTGGCAGGTCACAGAGTGCTTGCTTCTATTATTTTCTTTTGTGGCTACAGTTGCCTGAGCAGGAATTTCAGGATGTGCTGTGGATACTGGGGAAAGCACATATAGTCAGTTCTAAAATTTATCTTTATTTCCAAGATTCCTGGAGTACCTGGGCCTAGTGGTAGACACTTTTGATGGTAATGAATGAGTGTTATGTTGTAAGGGCCAGACCAGCACCATTTTCTTGTCTGCGCTGTTAAACTGCAAGGCCACTCCCTGCTGCCTCCCCCACCCCTGGTTGCACAGCCATTAAGCTGTTGAATTGAGTCACCTAAGACAGACAGCTGCCATAATAGGCAATAAGTATCAGTTCCCTTGAACAACTCCCATAATAGGCAATAGGTATCTACTTCCTTGAAATTCAGGTATTCTCCTTCCTAATTAGGCTACACCACCTCTAGCCCCGGTTAAGAAATCCCCTACCCAAATCCAAATCCTCCTTTACTAGTGAAATCACCAACCACCAATGAAAAGTGTACTTGTATCCATCCCTACCCCTCTTGCTTTCTGTACCCCATAAAAACTGCCTTCACCCCAAGTTTGGGGCTCGTCCTCGGCTTGCATGCCAGGAGAGTCCAGGCCCCCAGGCCCCCCAGGCCTCCCGGGTCTGTAATAAATCTCACCTTATGCCTCTTACATCGGAGCGTGTCTTGAGTTTGTCGATTGGGGCTACTTTGGGAGGCTTTTTCGGACCCAACAATGTATTATAGGATATCAAGAAGCTGCATGAAGGAGGTTAAAAAAAGCAATATTGGGTGAGACTTCCAGGGGAAAACTTTTATTTCTAGATTTGCACTTCCCAATTCTCTTTGCAAATGCTCCTGAAGCCTTATGTCGAATTATCAAATGTGGAAGGAAGAAAATGAGCTGGGGATTGAGAAAGATTTTGCAGAGAAGATACTTGGTTCTTTCCTTCTGAGTTGGGCATCTTTATCCATTCACTTCCTCCAGCAAACTGGTAGGCACTCCTAAGAATCTGAAATGTGACTGTGGTCTCTGTCTTTCCTGTTGCTCCTGACGGCAAGTAGGTGACTCAAGTTCTATAACTTGTCTTCAGGATTGAGTATTACTGTTGCTGTTCTCAGGGCTAACTGGTCGGTGACGCAGAGGAAAGCACTGCAGATGAAATGAATAGCATGAAAGGGAGACTGAGGCTCGCTTGGCACTCAGTAACTACCTATCTTTTTTGATCCTCTTATATACTCTAAAACATCCAATAAAAGTTTAAAATATCAAACAGTTAAGAAGGCGAAGTAAGATCCCAGAAACTGCCATAAAAATTCCAACTCAGCACAAGTACTGCTGAGCACGTGTACAGTAGATACAAATTGAGAACATTTTGCTTGAGGCTAAACCACAAGGGTGCTGGGCTATCTGTTCCCTTAGCCCATTTCCTTAGTCTAAAACTAGCCACTGTTGTGTTAATGAGGAGAAAAGAACAAAGTACGACTGCCCAGTGCCACCAGTATAGCATCCAAAATGTATGTTGGGGAGTCATTTTTGTAAATAACATGACATAGTTACATTCTGTCTCTTCCTGGTATTGAAAACAAAAGCAGACAAGTACCAAGGAATGAATTTACTAATGTATGTTAAGATGTTTATGCGGAAATTATAAAACTAAACTGAAGAACTACATTACTTGTCTATTTCTGTAAAAAATACTGCCCCAAATCTTAGCAGATTAAATCTGTAACATTTATTATCTAGCACTTTTTCTGAGGGCCTGAAATTTGGGAGAAGCTCCATGGCTCAAATGGATATTTCTAGTTTGGGAATTCTTATAAGGTTAAGATGTTGCCTAGGGTCAGAATGATCTAAAGGCTTGATTGGGGCTGAATGATTTGATTCCAAGATGGCTCACTTACCTGGCTGGCTGTTGGTTTTGGTAATGAAGAGAGGCCCTTAACTGGACCCTTAACTGGCCCTTAACTGGACCTCTCTGGAGAGCTGCTGGAGTGTCTCCACAACATGGTGCCTGGCATTTCCTAGAGTGAATAATACACAATAACAAGGACAAAATCTTGCAAGTCACATACTGTCTCTTTTTTTGTGTCCTGATGATCACTCAGAACAACCCTAATAAAATGAAGAAGACAGCACAAGAGCCTAAATAACAGGTGTAAGGATCAGGGAGGGCCATCTTGGAGGCTGGCCTCAATTCTGCAAATGGTAATTAGTGGTAACCAGGGCTTAAAGATGAGTTGGAAAAAATTAAGAAAACTACCAGGTTTCAGGATGGGAAGAACAATACTTTTAAAATGTCAAGTCTCTCTAAATTTTATATGCTATTCTAAGCAAATACTATTAAAATTTAATGCTCTTCTAATGAAATTGATAGGTTATTCTTTGGTTAAGAACTTTGACACATTGGCTATATTATGTTTAATATAATATATTATATGCATTAGATATAGGAAGATATTTTCAAATTTTGAAAGCATAAGGATAATGAATTTGGAGCTTTCTCTGTTTGCTGGGTTTTTTTTTTTAAGCTATAGTAATTAAAACAATGTAGTACTGCTGGATTGGAAATAATTTTAAAAGCTAGTGAAGATGATCAGTGGTAGGAAAAAGTCTGACTGTTTTGTTTGTTTGTTTTGTTTTTTGTTTAAATGCTGACAGTTTGAAGCCCCAGCACACTTTTTTTGGGTTTACATGTGGGCAGGCTGGTAAGAATACTCAGGTATTCTTTTCTTTGGCATCTACAGGGAGTTCAAACTCTTTTTCTAGGATAACTTTATAAACTTAATTGCAGACCACATATGATGGCAGCTTTGATGGCCAGAAAAAGTGCTCCTGAATCACTTTGAACGGTGGAGTGGCCCTGGTGTCCATGCACCACTTGCCAGGGGGAGGACCTCAAAGGTGACCATGATGGTATTCAGGAATGAGATACATAGCACTTTTTCTAGGACAAGTTCACGAACTTAATTATCCAACCCATTCGAAGACAGGTTTTTCACAGAGGTGATCAACTTTAAATATTATTGTTAGCCATAATTTAATATAACTGAAATCGTTAGAAGAGGGGGAAATTTGCACACACAGAGCCAGACAGGGAAAACCTGTGAATATGAAGATGGACACTGATGAGCCAAGGAGAGGGGTCTGGAGCAGATTCATCCTCTCAAATCTCAGAAAGAGCTGACCCTGCTAGCAAATTGATCCCTGACTGCTAACTTCCAGAATTGTGAGGCAATGAATTTCTGGTATGTAAGCCACCCAGTTTGTCATGACGGCTCTGGCAAACTGATATAAACTTAAAGCCAGAATCTTTACGCCATTCTCTCCAGGCATCCTCACACCTGCTGGGGAGCTTGTCCTGGAGCTGGAGGTCTGGGTTCAAATCTTTCTCTACCTCATACTAGCTGCATGAACTTGGGCAATTCCTTAACCTTCAGAGGTTGCACTTTTCTGGTCTTTATGGAGGGTAAGAATAATAGTAATATTTCATCAAGTTATTTGAAAACAAATTGGCTTAATTTTTTAAAGCGTTAAGAATATATCTGACAGAGTTAGCATTTTATTTCATTTGTTAACAAATGAGAAGTAGAACGTTTCAATTTGGTGAGTAAAAGGAAGGAGCGTTTTTATAAACAATCAACTTTTTAAAACAAATTTATATAGCTGCCTATTTCACATTGTACATACTTCCTGATACAAAAACAAGTGCCAGATGGATTAAGTATGTAATATTTTAAAAAGGCAAAAACAAATCAATGAAAGAAGGTAAATATTTTTATTTATATATTTTCATTTTTCCTAAGAACTATATATCCAAAGTGTATATGAAATGCACATGTATGAAAATTAAACAGTAGATGTTCTATAGTCAGGAGTTACGGTAGAGACTGGCTAGACGCTTGCTGTGTAACACAGAAAGTCTACAGTTCTTAGCCTCCTTTGTGTCTTGGTGGGATTTCCTGACTATGTTCCAGCCAATGGGATCTGAGGAGAAGTGGTAAAGACTGTTTAAATACCTGACCGTATATCTGTGTAGCCTCCCTACTCCCTCATTCCCCATCCACCAGCCTACAGAGGACTCCAAGGAGGCAAAGCCACACAGCAACTAAACACCCCAGGCAGAGCCACCTGGTAGAACTATATTGTCATGATCCATGAACAAGAAATAAACGTTTATTCTGGTAAGCCACTGATATGTGGGGGTTGTTTGTGACAGCCACTAGCATGACATTCCCTAAATAATACAGGCAGGCTCCATTCAAAGAGAGTGAAAAAAAAGGTTGCCTTTTAGTACCAGTCTTTGTAAAGGCAAAACAATGTAAAATAATAATTAATTGCAGAAACATTGCTGCAAGGTTAAAGATAGCAGCAGTATAATAATTTTTGAATTAACCTTGTCTAGGAGAGAGCACAAATATATAATAATTAAAAATGAATGTCTGTGACCTAACGTGTAACTGTCTGAATTCATCACTGGCAGGATGGTTTAGGGACAGCAGTGTAATGGAGGGAACTCCAGCTTGTGTGAAATTCGGGCATGTGAAAGTTAATGGCTGCCTGTAATCTTAGTTGGGGATGGCTCAGCATGAGAAACCGTCCACGAATAAACTGTAAGATTTTACCATAGAATTTTGTCAAAGCCTGAAAATAAATTTATAATGCTAAAGTAAAAACAAAAATAATAATGACAAACTGGGAAATTATTTGCATCATAGGTAACTAAAGGAGGTGTCCATAGTAGATAAAAATGCTTGTGAATCACTAAGGAAAAGGTGAATACTTTAATGGAAAAATTGGTTAAAAAAAGAAAGAACAAGTATTTAACCTACACCCACCTACAAAAGTGCTTTTGGAAGAATAAGTGGAAACAGCAATGAAATGTTTTAGAACTAAAAATTAAAATTAAAGATGGAAAGGAAGGGTGCTCATTGTTGACATAGATGTTGGGAAATAAACATTCTTAGACTTTTCTTTTTTTGAGAGTGATAATTATTCAATGGTTTTGGATTAAATTTGTATATCCCCTTGATCTATCAGATTTACTTCTGTCCTTATTCGAGAAACCAAGTCATTATGTGTGGAGTAGTTCAGAACAGTCAAAACTGGAAATAGCCTGAATTCCCTGGATTTTATGACCAAATAAGTGATGTGTATTCTTACAACTGACTATTATTATTCAAGTGTTAAGAAAATGAGGTATGGCTTATTGCCCATAGCTCAGTGGTTAGGGTGCCAGGCGTATACACTGGGGTTGGTGGGTTTGAGCCCGGCTTGGGCCTGTTAAGAAACAATGACAACTGCAACAAAAAATAGCCAGGCATTGTGGCAGGTGCCTGTAGTCCCAGCTACTTGGGAGGCTGAGGCAAGAGAATCACTTGAGCCCAAGAGTTTGAGGTTGCTGTGAGCTGTGATGCCATAGCCCTCTACCAAGGGTGACATAGTGAAACTCTGTCTCAAAAGAAGAAAGAAAAAAAGATAAATGAGGTAGATATTTATGATTGGATGTAGAAATCTTCCCTTAAATATTATTTATGAGTTGAGGGGTGGGCATAAGGACGTTACACAGTACTTTAGAAATATACGTTAAGTACTATGTGCGCACATATATATATTCCAAGCCTCTGTATCCTCCTTTGTCTCCAAATTACTTTCCACTGATGTTTTGGGAAGGGAACCTTTTTTCTCACATTCACCCTTGAGTCTTCATCCTGCTTCTTTCTAATCTATTTTGAGTTATCATCTCCCTTTGGAGACCCCTCTCTTGCTCCAACAGGATATTGTTACCCTCACATATTGACCTCAGCAGAGGCGTGGCATAGAAAAGGAACACGGAATGCTCCACGCCAAGAACTATACGGTCAAATGAAACTCACAGAAAAAAATGAAGCCCCATGTGATGGCTCACACCTGTAATCCCAGCACTCTGGAAGGCCAAAGCGGGTGGATTGCTTGAACTCAGGAGTTTGAGACTAGCCTGAGCAAGAGCAAGACTTCTCTTTACTGGAAATAGAAAAACTAGCCAGGCATCATGGTGAGTGCCTATAGTCCCAGCTACTCAGGAGAAATCACTTGAACCCAGGAGTTTGAGGTTGCTGTGAGCTAGGCTGAGGTCATGGTAGTCTGGCCCGGGGACAAGGAGAGACTCTGTTGAGAAAGAAAAGAGAAGAAAAGAAAAGAACAATTTCAAGTCAAAGGAGACATGAGTTTGTGACACATATGTGTCATTGTATATGTTGTGTAGTTGAATAGAACAAAGATAGAAGAGTTTAACTCGCTGACATATTGGCCTGAAATACCTTTCCTATGGCAGAGTGAAGAGAGGGTGAGGGACTCAGTCCTTTACTGAGGTCCCGCCAGCTGCCCTGGCTGGTTTGGTTCCAGCATCTCCTCCCCTTTGCTAAAATCTACTTTGACTCTTGGCAAGAATCTCATTAGTGGAGGGCAGACAAACTTGGTCTGACAGATTTTAGAGTTAACGGTGCTGTTAAAATAGCTGTCAGAGTAAACCCTGCCAGGATTCATGGCACTCATGAAATAAAGGCAGTAATTTGCTCAAAATCTTATTATCCCGGGAGCATGTATATTAGGAAAAGGAAGATGAGGTGCTGCTTAACGTTCCTTGTAACTAAGTGTATCTCTTCCCTTAATTCTAACATACGGCTTTAGGAAAGGAGTTAGCTTTCGATTGAAATGGGCGGCCGGATGTTCTTGGATGGGAGGAAATAAAGAATAGGGTATCTTTTTTGTCTCCCCAGTTTTTCCTTATCCCATACCACACAGACCTACTCAAAGAGCACCGTGATGTCCTTGCAAACCTGGGCCAACTCCCAGTCTTGGCTTGGGAGCTAGACTGGATGGGACTCAGTGGTTAGGGACGTGCTGTCTACTTATGGTGCATCGATGGGAAGGGAAATCACAGCAGAGGATGCTGTCGGGCAATGCTTTTCAATCTCTGGAGCTGTTTTATGATAAATGTTGTATTCAGTGGTATGCATTATGCATGATTTGTGCAAAATGTCTGCAAACTAATCTCTGGCAAGCACAGATGACGGAAAATACTTAATGCAGGGCATTGGCAGCTTGTAGACATGCTCAAATTCAGTGCAGGCAGAAACTCTCTTAGACGGGGAGGTGCGGGGAGGGGGGGTCATAAATGGGATAATAATTGTTTTTAGTGTGGAGTGCATTTTTGTTTATCCAAGATCCTCAAGATGCTTCCCAGAGGTTGTCCTGGTCTTCAGTGTTTAAATTAGCAAAATGGAGCAGAGAAAGGTTAAGGGATTTTCTAGTCATCCTGCAAGTAGGTGAGAGTTCTGACGTTATATGCACAAAACTCCCCCCATTAGGCATCTGGCAATTTTTTACCCTCCTCTCCCACGTCAAGGAAGTTAGGGTTATGCTTTAGTGCTGATTGGTAATGTCAAAATGTTTGTAGACGTGGACTTGAAGGAGTCTAGCTGACATAGAGTGTTATAGAAGAAGACATGCTCTGAGCAGTAAGATGGAAATGGAAATGTGTTAACTGGGGACTTAGGAGTCCTGGGGGTGGAGGTGGTGGAGGGTAGGCTGAGGCTTAGCAGCCCAAATCCTGCAGACCTAAGATTTTATCAGCTATGTCCACAGCCAAAGGGAAGCCAAGAACTCAACAAGAAGGATCCAGGGAGCTATACCTACCAAGTGTTTCGAAACTATTGAAAAATAGCACGGCTAGAAGGGGCCCTAGGATTATCTCCATTACCACCTTCCCCCCTATTGTAAAATTGAGGAAATAAAAGCTTCATAAACTGTAGTGATAAAATGACTTGATCAGTATCATATCATAAGTTAGCACAGAACCAGAAAAAACAAAACACACACACAAACAAAAAATCCAGGTACTTCTCTCTAATTTTTGGACATATTCAAGAGTTCAGGAGTCTGGACTATTTTTAAACCAATTCTTCCCTAGCAACATAGGGAGATATCAAAGCTATTCTTTCCTCTAATTATTCTCTCAGCTCTGTTCTCTTTCTCTGGATATCCAATGATACACATACTCAATTTTTTGTTATTGTCCCACACGTTTCCGAAGTTCTATGTCTTTCTGTTTTCTCTGTTATTCATATTGATCTGCTCTTTGTTCACTGATTCTGTCCTTTGTCATCTCTGATTAGTCCCTTTACTGAAGTTTTTTTTTTTTTTTTAAATATCTGTTATTACAGTTTTAGAGTTCAATAATTTGCATCTGGTTCTTTTGGATAATTCTTACTCTTTGTTGTTATACACCATTTTATTTATTTCAGAAGAATTGATTGCTGAAGTATTCTTAGGATGGCTGCTTGAAAAAGCTTGTCACATAATTCCAACATCTGACTCATCCTGGTGTTGGAATCTGTTGATTATCTCTTCTCACTCAAGTTGTGATTTTCCCGGTTCTTGCTATGATGAGTTGTTATGTACTGTGCTCCAGACATTTTGTCTATTAAGTTAGGATACTTCAATCCTCTAATTGGCAGGCAGTCACCCTGTCTAGATTTAGCATGCAAGTCCTAGCCTGCCTTTGTGGGCTCTGGTTCCAATGAGAGTTTAATATTCAGTCTTTGTGATGCTGTTTTGTCCTGTTTTATTAATCTAGCGTCTGTGGGGCTCCCACTGGTCCCTACTGAGTGCTGCCTGAGAGAGCAGAAGGGATTTCTCTGGACTGGGCCACCTCAGTGTCTCTTAATTGAGAATCAGAGTCTCAGACCCACAGGGATAAAAGGGCTTCCTGAGTCAGGCCACTTACTGTGATGAAGTTCCCTGCTGGTGCCACTGGGCTGTCCTGCTATTTCTATTATATCCAGAGAGAGGAGAGTCACAGGCCATGGGCACAGAGAGAGGACACTTCCTGTGGCCGCTGCTTATGAACATGGCTTCTCATCTGCTCCCGTCACCAGTGGTGCCAGCCTCTCTTGGTGGTATCAGAGGGACTCCCCTTCCATCCTGGAAGAGAACGGAGCCTGTCTGAGCTGCGGTTAGTTGCTAGACAGGCCAGTGAGGGGCAGGGCCTGCTGCTTTGTTCTGCTGGGTCATGGTGGTGGGAAGCATCAGATGCCCTGCGGCTGTGCTCTCTCTCCAGTCCTGAGGTTTCAAACCAGCTTGCCCTCCCCTTACCACCTTCGGTTCTCTCCGGCTTTATTTCTAGGGATTATAGTTGCATTTAGTGGGGGAACGGGATGCAGGAATAAATAAGTCTATAACAAAATGTGTTTGCATCAGAAGATCACTAATTTCATTCTCATTACCACTTTTTTTCTTACTTATGGGGTATGTGTGTGTGTGTGAAAATTAGCAACCGAAAGAAGGGGAGTTTTGGTATCCCAGACAAAGGTATTATCCTAATTGTCTTTTATTCTGTCAGATCCTCCGAGGTTCCCTGGTGGGCCCCATTGTATTTGTTGCTGTGAACCCCAAAGGCTACTTTTGGAATGGGAGCCGTGTCCAACAACCACACAATGAAATGCTGACTTTTTTGAGAATGTATTATGATTTCAGAGACTTTTGAATATAGAAATCAAAGCAGAGGAGAAATGAAAGCCTGGCGTTTCTTTATAAATAGAACTTGGCTTTTCTGACATAGAGACATTTTATCATCTTATTTCATGTTTTCACTTTAAAAATTCTCTACTTTTAAAGTTTTTTGTTTCAGCTTTATTGAGGTATGATTAACAAAGTAAAATTATATGTATTTAAGGTACACAATGTGGTGTTTTAATGTATGTACACATCATGAAATGATTACCACAATAAGCTAGTTAATATCACATTGAATTGAATACAATTCAATACACAACACACCCTTTGGGTGTGTATGTGTGTGTGGTGGGTACATTTAAGTTCTATTTGCTAAGAAAATGTCAAAAAATGCCCGCATAAACATAGTTACCATTAGCACATTTGACTTTCAAAATGTATTCATCCTCCATGACTGCAACTTTAAACTGTTTATTTTTGATTATTTTTATTTTTACTAAGATGAGTTCTTGCTCTGTTACCTGGGAAGGAGTGCAGAGACATCATCCCAGCTCACTGTAGCCTCGAACTCCTGGGCTCAAGAAATCCTCCTGCCCCAGTGTCCTGAGTGGCTAGGAGGACAGGTGCCTGTCACCACACCCAGCTGATATTTTCTATTTTTTTGCAGAGACGAGGGTCTCACTATGTTACTCAGGCTGGTCTCAAACTCCTGGGCTGAGTGACCCTCCCAACTCAGCCTCCTAAAATGCTGGGATTACAGGTGCAAGCCACCATACCAATCCAGAAACTTTATGTTCTTGACCAATATCTCCATGTTTCCCTCAGCCGCTGTTAGCCATTGTTCTACTCTCTAGTTCTATGAATTTGAATGTTTAGATTCCATACGAACTTCGTGCAATATGATAGTCTTCCCTTATCCATGGTTTTTCTGTCTGCTGTTGAAGTTACCTGGAGTCACCCATGGTCTGAACATAGTTGAGTATAGTAAGAGAGAGAGAGAGAGAGAGAGAGAGAGAGAAACGCATTCACCTAATTTTTTTATTTTTTGCATTTTTGGTCAGGGCCGGGTTTGAACCCACCACCTCCGGCATATGGGGCTGGTACCCTACTCCTTTGAGCCACAGGCACCACCCATATTCACCTAACTTTTATTACAACAAATTATCATATAGGGTTTGGTACTAACCAAGGTTTCAGGCACCCACTGGGGGTCTTGGAATGTATCCTTCATGGATAAGAGGGGACTACTATATTTATCTTTCTGTGCCTGGATTATCAATGTTCTCCATGTTCATCTGTGTCATTGCAAATGATGGGATTTCTTATCTTTGTCTAGCTGAATATTATGGCATTGTGTATATATACTGTATTTTCTCTATTCATGTATCAACAGATGTGTAAATTGTTTGTATATTTTGGCCATTGTGAATAACACTTCAGTGAATATAGGGGCACAGATTTCTCTTTGAGATACTAATTTTATTTCCTTTGAATATATACCCAATGATTCTAACAAAATGATTCAGTCCAACAAAGTGCATTGGCGTTAAGATGTTACGTCTCTTTTGCCTTCAGTCTGGAACTGTTCCTTAATCTTCCTTTGACTCTCAAGACCTAGACTCTTGAAAATCCTAGGCAGGATCAGCTTCATGAGTGTGTAAAAGCCCCTTGCTTATAGAGGCTTCAACTGGATTTAATGTTCTTCTGGAATTTATTGATGTTTTTAAATAAGCTTTCAACAAGGGGCTCCATGTTTTATTCCATACTGTGTCCAAATAATTTTGCTAGTCTTGAATCCAGGCTAGTTATTTCGTAGAATGTCCTTCAATTTGTCTGATATTGTCTCCTAATTAGATAGAGGCTGTAAACCTCTGATAGAATATCATAGAGATGGTCCAGCAGTTTTGCTGCCTCCTGTCAGGTGGTGCCTCATTTTAATTTGTCCCATTCCTGGTAATATTAACTGTGATCACTTGATTGAGATGGTGTCTGTAAGGTTTCTGCCTTGCGTAACCCCTGTGGGGCGGTTCTTTGAGACTGTACATAGCTCAGTCCTCATCAAACCTCCAGTTTATTCATATTTTACATTAGTGTGGACTTGTGGATTCTAATTTTATTCAAGGGTTGTAATCAATTACTGTCATTATTTTGACAGCCAAACTGTTTTAAATTTGACTCGTGGTGCCCTGACAAATTGACTGCTGTGTCTTTTTGAAGGGTTTGCATCGTTTTTTGAGTATTTCCTTATATATTGGCATGAGAAGGTATTTTAGACTTATCTTGTACCTTCCTTGAAATCAGCCTTTTCAAGGAGCCCTGATTCCTTGGTGTAAAGGATGGTATTTAGAAACTAGGAATGGATTGATCAGGACAGTCATTGATATTGGGCGTCACTGGTCCCAGGATCTCTCAGTAGACAGAGCTAAAGATACAGACATACACGCATCCATCTATTTATCTGTGTCAGTGTATGTACATTGGTTTATTTAGTCAATTCTCTATTATTTTATTGCTGCTGCCTGCTGTCACTCCTTCCTTATTTCCTGGAACTGGATCACTATTTCTCTGCCCGGGGTGGATGCTTCTTCTTTATACTGGGTCCCTAACACCTTCTTCTGGCAACTGCTCCCCTCAGGTGGATACTCTCCTCACCACTTTGGCACCCACTCTAGGGTACCCCCCCCCACCTCCCATTCAACAGGATGTCTACCTGTCGAACAGTACCTAATGGCTTTGGGCTGAGCTGTTCTGGAAGGTAAGGGAAGGCAAAGAAAAAGAGGAGGCGCCTTAAGTCCCATCTTAATTAAAACCCCAATTTTTAATCCAGATTTTATTTCAAAATGTTACTGGAAGCTGAACATAAAAGGGATTCATTATTTAAGTTACGAAAATTCAATTTTCATGCTAGAAAAGCTAATCCTCTTTCCACCCCGTTAGATCTTTAAGAGCATTAAGTTTTGTTTTTCTTCACTTTCAATTTCTTATATTAAATGTGGCCAGCACTGACGTCAGCCCAAGACATTCTAGATTGGTTTCAGCGGAATTCTACTACTCTGCAAGCTACAGAATAGAAAAGTTGTCTCATAAAATCAAGGCTCCATAATTAACCAAGAAATACTCAATGAATAAAAATAAGTACATACATATTTAGTCTGCATCTAAGACTCTATGGCTATTCCAAGGTTCTGCTGTCTATGCCGGGATATTGAGTTTATTGACTATACCTTAGCAGGTTAGAAGAGTGCCCCCGCTCTTACTTTACTTTTCTCTCCATTTAAAAAAAAATACCATCTGCCCTTTCTGCCTTGCTTCTATATAAACTGCATAATTCTGAGAAGATCATAATATAACTGACTTCCCATTGTACTTTAAGAAACCATCAGGATTAGTCCCATCATGTGCTAGTCTTTCTTTGGTGGTTCAAGACATCCATCTGATCTATCACTCCTTTCAACTCCAGACTGACCCAGTCCTCCACTCACCCTCTGCTCCACACTAAGAATATCCCCCTACTTTCTTGTCTACATATTCCCTACTCTTCTTGCTGTAACTAAAACCTCACTATGTCTAAGGACCTTACCTCCCTGTGATATATTATCTGGTGGCTAATTTTTTTTCCTGTCTCATATGCTATTTTCCTTAGAACTTGGAGGAGGGAATAGATCTCGGCCTTTTCTCTCATTTGCACATTTATATTATTTTTTTTTCCTGCAAACTGCCCCTGATTTATATTACTTTTTTCTAGTTAATCAATTCTCTTTTCAACTTTTCTGCTTTCTGACGTGACTATTCAAACCACTACTCTCCTTGAATCTTTAATTCCTCTTTCTCCTCCCCACTGTTCACTGATGACCTTGCTGTGCCAATGATAAGATAAAAAACAGTCATTAGGAAATACCTCATTTGCCGTGTCTTTTTCTCTCTCCCATTGAAATGACTACACTTCTATCTGCTACGTACTTTTATCTAAGACCGATTCTTCCATTTATGTACTGATTGACATTCTTCCTCATTCAAGGACGTTGATCCTTTACTTACCCACTCTTTTCTTGAATCTTCCCTCCCCAGTTTATTTTGTTATAGGTGGTAGCCTGGCTCCAAGGTGGTCCCCAGTGATATGAATCTCCTGGAAATTTACATGTCTGTGTAGTCTCCTTCTAGTTTGTATTAGATATTGTCCGTGTGATCAATTGTCCGCGCAGAAGTGTAATGTGCATATGTTACTTCTAAAGTTAGGTTAAAAAAGATTCTGATGTTCTGTCTCCATTGACCTGTCGCCCCATCTCTCTCTCTCTCTCTCTCTCTCTCTCTCTCTCTCGTTTTCTGTCTTTCTCTCTTTCTCTCTCTCCTGTTCTCCTTTCCTCCCGTCATTCATTCTGGAGGAAGCCAGCTGCCCTGTTACTTGACGAAGCCCACCTAGTGGGAAACTGAAGCCTCTGGTCTACAGGAATGCGAGTGAGCTGGGAAGCAGGTCTTCCACACCAGTGGAACCTTCAGCTGACTGGAGTTCCAGCCAATATTTTGCCTGCAACCTCAGGAGCTAGAATGGCCCAGCTAAACTGCTCCCAGATTCTTGATTCACAGAGGCTGTGTGAGAATAAATTCATCCTTTTAAGCTGTTAATAATAGGGATAATTTGTTTTAGGCAAGTAATATACTATACTATCCTGTCTGAATATCTCTTTTCTTAATCAGGCTGTTTAAAAATTCTATGTATTCCTTTACCTCCTACCTCCTTTCCCTATTCCTCTCTCTCTCTCTCTCT
>NW_003852557.1:3277267-3286576 GCF_000181295.1 Otolemur garnettii | reverse complement strand
TCAATCTTTCTTATCACATTTGACCCCTCCCTTTGCAAGACTTAATGCGTTTCTCTGCTTGGTTTCCAGGAAAGTCCACTTTCCATTTTTCACAGTTCTTTCTCTTCTTCATCTTTAAAATCCTTTCTGATCCTATGTTGGACCTTATCTGACATAATGATTTTTTTTGTTTGTTTATTAACAAAATAAACAAAACCCTTTAATTATTTCATGTAACCTAAAATAGATAGCAAAATCACCAGATGAGTTGATATTTATGTTTCTTTCTTTTAAAACTGTAGGATATGTACAAGTAACATCCAACTTCTTTCCCACTTAAAATAATTAAGAGCTAGGGAGCATGAGGGTGGTAGGACAATTGGATTGGAAAAGGTTACGTGTGTTTAGTGTCTCTAGACTTGTGTTTTCTGATTTCCAACTCCTCATCTTCTAAAGTTGAACAACATTTGGAAAATCTAGGAACGGATAGTTAAAATGTCTCTGAACATAAAATGTCAGTGTCAAGAATTTTGTATTAATTGTCATGGAGGCAGGGAGTAGAATAATGGTTTCCAGAGGCTGTGTAAGGTAGTGGGGGTGGGGGGTAGAGATAAAGTGGGGATGGCTAATCAGTGCAAAAATATAGTTAAATAGAAGAAACAATATTTGGTAGCGCAACAGAGACTATAACTAACAATACATTAGGGTATACTATAACCCAAAGGGTAGAATTGGAATATTGCTAATACAAAGAAATGATAAATTGGGGTGATGGATACCCCAATTACCTTGATTTGATTAATTTGCATTGTATGCCTGTGTCAAAACATCACACATACCCTATAAATATATACAAATATTATGTACCTGTAACAATCACAAATTTAAAATATTTTTGAAAGACTTTCATTTAAAATTTCAGTATAGAATTTGAAATAACCCTGGTTTATTTTTAAATAACCCTGGCTATTTAATAGAACTAAATGTAATTTTTGTTTTTCTCAGAATTCTATCTTAATACTAATTAGAAAAGTACCCATCTATAATTACCAGCCTGACAATACTACAGATATTTATGTGTATTCTAAAGTCTCCTTTATGCTGTGAGTCCTGGTTTAAAAGAAGTATTTCTGCAGTTTCCAAGAGGCTGATTGTGATTCCATCTGAGTAACTGTTTGTAAGTTTGAGGCTACAGAGTCCTACTGACTTCACTTGTAAAAGAATTAGTTGAAACTTTTCTGATTCCACCAGGCAACATCCGCCCTCAGATACACATGTAAACACGTGGCCCCCGTGCTGCTCTGCTTGTTAGAAAGGGAGTGTGATGGGGAACAGGTGAGAGTGGTGGTAACCAGGGAACCAGTACCCAGAGGGGTATTGATTTTTTCAGTGCTGGCCTTGGTTGTCTCTGGTGAATTCCAGGCTGCTCTACAATATAAAAGAACATCTTTAGTGCAACAGAAACTGAATACAAAGTAGAATTGGAGGTGAAGCATTTATGTTTGTTTGTGAGGCTCTCTGCTTGTGAAGTGAGCCTGTGTGGATTCATGACACAAGGTGACAACTGTGAACCCTTTTGTTTCCTGGCTGGCCAATCACCATCCCTCCTCTTCACTTCTTGGCTTTCTCCTGAGTACTCAGCACAGAAGCACTGATATTCCCCGAGTAAGACACGAATGTCTATAGATGCAAAGTTTTAGGGTATGTATTAACAATATCACCTGGCTGTTTGCAAGGAAGCAGCTCTTATGCAGGTCAAAATATCACACAACATGTTCAGAATTAAATGTGACATGAATTTTAATAAATGAGTTAAAGTTTTAACAAGTATCCAAAAGACTTGGAATGAGAACATATGAAAGTACTGAATGTCCTGACTAGTGAATTGGGTAATAATGCATGCTCTGAAATATCTTAGTCACATCAATGCTTTATAAACTATTCCTTTTTTTGGGGTGCAGTTTTTGGCCAGGGCTGGGTTTGAACCTGCCACCTCCGGCATATGGGGCCAGCTCCCTACTCCTTTGAGCCACAGGCGCCGCCCATAAACTATTCTTTTTGTTTTTTACCCCCAAAGACCCATTAAAATGAATAAAGGTTTCTTGTTGACTCTATTAAGACTGTTTAATTCACGGTAAAATTAAAGTGAAATATTCTACCATGGTAGAATTTAAGTATCACAAAGAAACAATTGGAATTTGTGGGATTTATTTTCCCCCACATAAATTATGTCCAGTCTTATCTAACATGGAATCCCTTAAGTAACTATCACTTTAAAATTTCGTACGTGGGTTTGTTTAAATTTGATGAAATTCAATTCAATTCATTACACTTTCTGGAGTCTCATATATTTTGTCTGTGAAATGAGTGAGGTGGGTACGCAGAAATTCAGAGTGACCAGTGTCTCTCCAGATATAAAATCTTCATATTATGAAGAACTATTTGTGTAAAACATGCTAGATAAAATGTAAAATAAAAAAAAATGTAATGTGGGAGTGTAGTAATGTGAACTACCGACAGGCGTCAGCATAGCCTTTACACTCAAGAGGCTCACACGCTGATCTTAGAAACAAGCAAACAAAAAACCCCTCATTACTATGATATAGAATTAAGCAATCATTTTAGAGAGGTACTATCCTTCCTTGTAAGAAGTATGAGGGAAAAGGGATCTTGCCCAGGTTCAAGGATCAGGCTGTGTATCAACATAATTATGACACTTGAGATAAGTACTGAAAGATGCATAGGATTTCTGTAAATAAAAAAGGCACTGAGCATTTCCATCTCTGGCAGATATAATCTTGTAGGAATGAAAAAACAGAGGGCATGTTCAGGAATCCTAGAAGCTACTCTTCCAAGTTAGTTGAAATGCAAGACACATACAAAGAAACAACTTAGAAATACAGCTTTAGACTCTGTTGTGGAAAATCTTCACAGCCAGATGGTGAATTTAAACTTAATTCGTTAGGCAAAAAGAGCTATTAACAATGTTTAATAGAAAATAAAAACGCATAGCAAAATATCTTGGCTAGGATTTAGAGAGGTGAAACTGGGATGTTATGGAGACAGGAAAAGATAAAAAGGAGGACTCAAAGTAGCAAACCATTATTCATTAGAAATATTTACTGATTATCCACTAAGTTCTTGCTAGGCAAGGCTGCAGACAATGCCCATTGCTTGTTGAACATACTTGAGATAAAATGTATTGATTAGTTTTTAAAATATCCATTTAACTTTTTGAGGGAAACTAGAAGATGCACTTTTTGAGAACAAGTCTTATTTCTACACTTGCATTAGAGATAAGAGTGTTAGCCTCTGAGTAACCAATGGTAAAATAATGTCCTTCAGATGGACAGGGAGGGATGTCTTACATAGGATTCCTAGTGGCTGATAGTTTTAATATACTGATGAGATAACATTTTTGTTACTTGGATGTGTGCATGCCTCAGGCTATAGGAAATGTACGACAATTTCTAGTATGACTCTGAAGTACATTTCTCAAACTAAGTTCCATAGGTTGATGAACTGGCATCTCTTCCAAAAGTAGATTTCTGCTTCTAGTTGCAAAAGACCTTTATTACTATGGTAACGAGAAAAACAATGGATAATAGAAAAATTATGCTTCTCTTTGGAGTTATAAGTGTAATGAAGAAATCTTAATGAACTGAATTCCAAAGAAGAAGGAGCCATTTATAGAAGAACAGAGAGATTCATGCCTAAGGAAAAGTACCTGGTTTGGGTATGTCCAGGTGGAACAGCTGATTTGATATATCAAGAGATTTTACAGGGTCCAGGAGAAACCAGCTGAGCCTTTAAAAGACAATGTGCTTGAATCAATTAGAATCTGGACATCACCAGACTCTGCCTGAAAATTATTTCCCTTTGCTATAGCTCCTTCCCAAAATTGTGTAGGGGAGTGTCTATAAAGCAGGTGATATTTTTGCAAAGATTGTCACATTTTTTATTGTATTTAGATTCTGTGGCCCTTTTATTTTTTAAATTTAATTTTTAATTAAATCATAACTGTATACATTTATGGGGTACAGTATGATGATTTGATATCCAATGTGGAATGGTTAAATCAAACTGATTAACGTGACTATTCCCTCACTCATTTTTTGTAGTAAGACATTTATAAGTTTAATTATTTTGAAATATACTCTGGCTTTGTGCACATTAGACAAGATCCCACCAAATGCCCTCCCTCCTTCCACCACTCAACTTCCCTTTTCCCCTCCCCTCCTCCTCCTCTCCTCTCCCCCTTGTTAGAGTATATTTTTGTTTTATCATTCATATGAAAGTGTAAGTGTTTATATATTGGTTTTATAATAGTATTGAGTACATTGGACACTTTTTTCCATTTTTGAGATACTTTACTAAGAAGAATATGTTCCAACTTCATCCAGGTAAACATAAAAGATATAAAATCTCCATCATTTTTATTGCTGAATAGTATTCCATAGTATACATATACCACAACTTATTAATCCATTCACGGATTGATGGGCATTTGGGCTGCTTCCACAACTTGGCAATTATGAATTGGGCTGCAATAAAAATTCTGGTGCAAATGTCTTTGTTGTAAAATGATTTTTGATCTGGGTAGACACCTAGTAATGGAATTCTAGGATCAAAGATCCTATGCAGGATCAAGATCAAATGGAAGGTCAAATTCCTTGAGAATTCTCCATACAAAAATGTTATCTCATCAGTATATTAAAACTATCAGCCACTAGGAATCCTATGTAAAATATCCCTTCCTGATTCAGATGGACATTATTTTACCATTGGTTACTCAGAGGCTAATACTTTTATCTCTAATGCAAGTGTATAAATAATATAATTTAGAATCCTACCAGCAGCGTAGAAGTGTAGAAGTGTTCTATTCTCTCGACATTCATGCCTACATCTGCCGTTTTGGGACTTTGTGATGTGGGCTAATCTTACTGGAGTTAGGTGATATCGCAAAGTGGTTTTGATTTGCATTTCTCTAATGATGAAAGATGATGAGCATTTTTTCGTGTGCTTGTTCACCTGTCATCTTCAGAGAAGTTTCTGTTCAAGTCTCCTGCCCACAAAGAAATGAGGTTGTTTGTTCTTTTCTTATTGATTAATGAGTTCTCTGTAGCTTCTAGTTATCAGATCTCTGTCAGAATCATAACATGCCAAAATCTTCTCCCATTCTGAAGGCGGTTTGCTTTAGTTGTCGTGCCCTTATGCATTTTAGCTTGATCGAATCCCAGTAATATATTTTCGGTGTTTGCTGTGATTGCCAAGGGAGTCTGCCTCATAAAATATTTTCCCAGGCCAACATCATCAAGCATTTTCCCTGTACTCTCTTCTAGTATTTTTATAGTTTCATGTCTTAAATTTAAATCTTTTATCTAGTGAGGATCGATTTTTGTTAGTGGTGGGAGGTGGAGGTCCAGTTTCAGTCTTCTATAGGTCAATAGCCAGTCCTCCCAGCACATTTATGATGATATATAGCTGTATTCATCTCTAGATTCTCTATTCTGTTCCATATATGTATGTCTCTATTTTTATGCCAGTACCATGCTGTTTTTATCATTATAGATTTGTAGTATAACTTGAAATCTGGTAGCATGATGCCTCCAGATTTGCTTTTATTTCTAAGTAATGTATTGGCTTTTTGGTGTTTTTTTTTTCTGATTCCATATAAAAAAATAATACTGACCTGATTGATTTATTTATTAAACAATTGTCTTCATTTTGTCAACCAGGAATGGAGTTTATCCAAAATTATGATTTAAGCCCTGGAAGTTCTAATTTTCCATGGAAAGTGGAAAGAATAACTTGATAGTTCAAAGGTTGTATCTCTTAAAATGGCTTTCTTTTCGCACTAAGCTAGGTCATCTCTAATAACAACAATTTCTCTTATGCTTGCAAGATTAGCAATTTATATTTAAAAAGGAGAAATCATAAATAATTCCTTGTGGATAATTATACCTTGTTGAGCTATTAATTTTAATCAGAAAGCTAATGTGATAGGCTGCAAGGAATGGAGAATTAAGTGGATGCTCATTGATAACTTGGACGAGAAAATTCTGTTTGAAAAAAGGCAATGAATAATATCTCTATTATTCTATTTCAACAGATGTTCTGCCTGATCTGCATTCTCTTCACTTACTATCTTATCTTTCACCTTTCC
Source organism: Otolemur garnettii (assembly GCF_000181295.1). Classification (NCBI taxonomy): domain Eukaryota; kingdom Metazoa; phylum Chordata; class Mammalia; order Primates; family Galagidae; genus Otolemur; species Otolemur garnettii. Next base: position 3,280,431 of record NW_003852557.1, on the reverse strand, counting down.
TTTGGAAGTATTCATGGAAGAGAATGTCAGTATTTACCTGCCTGCTGTGCTTCCATCTGTCTAAGCAGTGGATGGATACACACAAATTATATTTCCTTTGTATGACTTTGAATGACAGAAGAATAACCAAGACTTTATAGACATGGAATAATCAGATATTATCTCTTTAGTCCCAGCATAAACTAGAGCATCATCTTACATCTGGACAATTGGTGCTAGGAACAGGTGCTTTAAAACCCTTCAAACTAGAAACTCTGATTTCTATATTCTCCAGAGGTTTCTCTAAATAGTTTATTGTTGGTTTGCATGTTTGGACATTTTGTTATTAATTTTTTCGACGTGGATGAGGGGTGGATGTTATAAAAAGAGCAACAGTGATTATTTGTGGTTAAGTATTTGTTATTCAAACTGTCCAGTCAAATAAACCCTCATATTTGGAGTCTCAGGTGTTTGCTGATGATTTGGGGTTAAAAGCTTGATCTGGAAAGAGCATGAGTTTTTATGAATTTATCACTCAAATAGCTTTGTAAATTTTAGGTGCACAAGGACTTGAGGCAGATAAAATACCTCTGATGAGATATTCTCCTATACATCTTGAATAAAAAATGTGTTGCTTGGCCATAAAAGGTTTTTTTTTTTTTTTTTAAGAGACAGAGTCTCACTTTCTTGCCCATGGCATCACAGCTCACAGCAACTTCCAGCTCTTGGGCTTAGGTCATTCTCTGGCCCCAGCCTCCTGAGTAGCTGGGACCACAGGTGCTCACCTCAATGCCCGGCTATTTTTTGTTGCAGTTTGACTGGGGTTGTGCTTGAACCACCCTCAGTACTTGGAGCCCACACCCTACTCACTGAGCCACAGGCACCACTCAGCCATAAAAGGTTTTAATACTAGTATTTAGTTTGGAATAGAGGAATAGAACTTGTATTTGTAGATTAAACCAGAAACCTTAAGAAGTCAAACTTTACCCCCAATTATAGACAGTAGGGGATCTGGCCAAAGAAATATATTAACATTATCTACAGAAATATTTCAAGATGGTCTGATGATGTAATTCAAAGAGTAAGTAAACTTAAAATTTTTAGCACACAGCTTAATCTCTGACCATATGTTAGGAAATACCATCTTCTTTAGTAAAAAAAAAAAAAAAAGAGCAAAGAATCTTGGAGTTGTTTTAACTGATATTATTTTGGCATAATTTAGACTTAATTGTACTGAGGACTGACTCATTTGATAAAACTGGCATGGCAATTATGAATTGGGCTGCAATAAACATCCGGTGCAAATATTTTTGTTGTAAAATGATTTGTTGATCATCTAGGTAAATACCTAGTAGGGAGATTAGAACAGAGTATGAATGTTTTTACCACAACAGATAAGTAAGCAAGGAGACAGTTATGTTAATCAGTTAGATGTAAGCATTCCACATTGTATATCAAATCAGCACATTGTACCCCATAAATACAGTAATGTACACAGTTATGATTTAATGAAGAATTAAAGAACAAACAAACAAACAAAAAACCAAATAGCTTATCTTCTTATAGGCCAGTAACCGAGAGTGATGGAATATTACACATTAATCATGCAGTTGTTTCTTTTTAAAAGCAAAATATAAAAAGGAAACACAACCACAAACTTCTTTATTACAGTCACAAGCAAATACACAGTGCATCACAAGGGTCTTACATACTTGTAAAATTTAATAAAAGGCTATGTGAGGGGAGGTAACAATCTAGAAATGGCCCAAGTCAACTCAATAAATATTTATTGTGCTTCTATGGGAAACAGACATTGAATTTAAAAGTCTATATTTGGTCTATGATAGCCACATGATATTCATGAGTTTCAAAATTCTTTTATTTCACTTGCTAGCACTTATTAAACATGCCAAGAAAAATGCCATTTTATACAGGTGATTAGATCACTTTCTGTGCTTAATTGGATTAAACCAATTATTAGCAGTTGGATAAAAGAAAGCCTGTTTCATTTTTACAATACTGAAACACATACAACTGAAAAGTAATTTACACAGATTTTGTCTTTATTAGCAAATAAATTATAATCAACATAGAAAGCAGTAGAACATATTTAAAGAAATAAGAACCAAGTGAAGTTGAAATCTGAAGGGGAAATTTTTTAGCCAAACTTTTCTTTCTCTTACCACATGGGGATCTTGTGCCTCACCAAAATAAAAACAAAGTTTACCTTTTATTGAAATAGTAGGGTCTCCTGGCTCCTTGTCCCTTGCTACCCTGTGAATATAGAAAAACATAAGCTCTGGTCTATGAATTGGAAACATTCAAATTATTGCTTGTACTTATAGTTTGTGAAAGTAAAAATATTGTTTGGAGTAAATGTTCGCTCAAAATTGTACTGAGAAAATGCTGATACGTGTAGCCATAGATTATTCATTCTCACTGCTATTACAGTTTTATGAACATATCATTAAAAAAAAAATAAGAACCAGTGTAGTTATGTCTATGTCTGACTAGTGTGATGGCTGCCAAATCAGGGTTCTAAGAATATTCTTTGAAAATTCTTGTAAATTAATTTTAATAATAGTATAGAAACTAATTGACTTCCTTAAATGATTTTCTCTACAAATATAATTTAGTCCATATTGGCCACATATTGCCCTTTGAGAAACACACACATAAACAGACATACACACACATTTTGACTTTATAATATGTAGCCCATTTAGTTATGTGCTAAGATTAATTTTTAGCTTCATGAAAGGGATGCTATTTCTCATTTCTTAGGAATAAGTTCTAGTTGATATTTTGTGGGATTATTGGAACTATGGAGTAAAGGAATGATGGTTTTTCTGAAGCTAGCACTTATTAAACATTTCCACTGTTCCAAATATTGCATTGTTGGCGCGACACAATGCAAAATGAATAATATCTGCTCAGTCCATTTGCCTTGAACTGAGGGACCTGGGGAGGCCAACACTAGCAAGCTCTCCCAAAGGAGAAACAAGAGTGTGGCCCTGTCCAATGTTCCTCACTGGTTTTTATTGATGTCTCAGGCATGAGAAAATATAGCACAGCAGAAAGCTTCTGAGAGAGGAAAGGTTAAAAAACAAGTAGTTTAGCTGCATGATTGAATTCCTAACACATCTCTTTTCCTGCACTTCTGTCTTTTTTATTTATTTTTTATT
>NW_003852557.1:3275880-3276657 GCF_000181295.1 Otolemur garnettii | reverse complement strand
GGATCAAATGGCAGGTCTATTTTTAGCTCTCTAAGGGTTCTCCAGACATCTTTCCAAAAGGAACGTATTAGTTTGCATTCCCACCAGCAGTGTAGAAGTGTTCCCTTTTCTCCACATCCATGTCAGCATCTCTGGTTTTTGTACTTTGTGATATGGGGTAGTCTTACTGGTGTTAGATGATATCTCAAAGTAGTTTTGATTTGCATTTCTCTGATAATTAAGAATGATGAACATTTTTTCATCTATCTGTAGGCCATGTGCCTATCTTCTTGAACCTTATCACTGTTACATATGACTTAGGGCTAGGATGGTGTACTGTGTCCAGTAAGTATTGTCCTCAGTACTCATGGCTAGCAGTGCTTCTTGGCTTTATCCCAGATCACTGTGTTCCAAAAACCTAGCACTTTTAACCCTATGATCTATCCTATACTGCATTAGGTGCTAGAGCTCAATCAACACAGAATTCTTTTATCCTACAAACCATGCAGGTTACATCATCCTACAGTTTGATATAATCCTTAGTTTACGTCGTCTTGCACAACACCTTAGCACCTATTACATAGATTTTCCAACCATCTCTTACAATCTGCCACCTAGTATCCAGGCTAAGATGAGGCAATAGCCTGGAATTTTGATGGCTGGAAAAGATGAGAGTTGGGAGTATCATCTTATGAAATTTTGATGTTTAGAAAAGATGAGAGTTGGGAGTATCATCTTAAAATTTGGGGAAGATTATCACTAAAGAAAGTGGCTTAAATTTGTTTAAATTTTTTTTTT
>NW_003852557.1:3241643-3274883 GCF_000181295.1 Otolemur garnettii | reverse complement strand
GATTGTGTCTTCTGTGAATAGTTTTGTGTATCTCTTTTTCCATTTTATGTACCTTTTCTTTCTTCTTTTTGTGTTATTAAGCCAGCTAAACTTCCAGTAGAATGTGGAATAAGAGTGATTAAGAGGGGAATACTTTGCCTTTTCCCCAAACTTAAGGGAAAACATCTGATCTTTTATCATTAAAGTGTTGTTAGTTTTTTGTAGATGCTCTTTATTAATTGAGAAAGTTTGCCTCTATTCTTAGCAAATTTATTTTTCTTTAAGAAATCATGAGTGGGTGTTGAATTTTATCAGATCATTTATCTGCAGCTATTGTTATTTTCATATGATTTTGCTTATTTAGTCTGTCGATATGGTAGATTATATTGATCACCTTTTCAGCTTGAGGCATCTTGCATACTACTTAGTCATGTTTTTAATTGTTTTTATACATTGTCGAGTTTATTTTTTGTTTTTTTTTTGCTAGTATGTTGTTAGGATTTTGCAACTACTATTTTCTTCAGAGATATTGGTCCTTTTTTGTAATGTCTTTACATAGTTTTGTTATTAGGGTAATGATAATCTCTGAATGAGTTTGTAAGCATTCTTTTTTCTTCTCTTTTATGAGATATTATAAAGAATTGTTAGTAATACTTCCTTAAATGTTTGGTAGAATTCTCGAGTGAAAACATGTGGGGTTGGTGCTTTTTATTTTGGGAATTATTAATAATTGATTCAATTTATTGGATAGATATAGGGCTATTCAGCTTATCTATACTCCTCGCATGGGTTTGGCAGTTTGTATCTTAAATAGAATTGGACTATTTCATCTTTAAGAAATTATGAGTGGGTATTGAATTTTGTCAGATTATTTTTCTGCTATTGATTCTACTAATTACTGAATTTGTGGGCAAAGAGTTATTTGTAATATTTCCTTAATATCCTTTTGTTAGACATGATATTAGTAGTGATTACCTTTCTTTCTGATAGTGGTAATTTGCCTCTTCTTTCTTATTCTCTTGGTTATCTAAACTAGAGGTTTATTAATTTTATTAATCTTCTCAAAGAATTAGCATTAGATTATATTGATTTTTATAGTTTTTTCTTTTTTCTGCCCTAATTTTTATTATTCATTTTATTTTGCTTGCTTTAGGTTTATAGTGTTCTTTTTTCCCCTTTAGATTCTAAAGGTAATTGATTTTATAAATTTCTTATTTTTAATATATGTAATTAGTGCTATAAAATTTTCACTAGCTGCTGTTTTTTAATTGAAAATTTTAATAAGTTGTGTTTTCATTATCACTTAATTAAAAATATTTTAAAATCTCTCTTGGTATTTCTTTAAGTCATGTGTTATTTAAAATCATATTATTTAATTTCTAGAAACTTGGGGTATTTGTAGGTCTTTTTCTGTTACTGATTTTAGTCCATCCCACTGTGGTCTGAGAACACATTTAGCATACTTTATCTTCTTTTCAATCTGGTGAGATGTGTTTTATGACCCAACATATGGTATATTTTGGTGAATATTCTGTGTGGTCATTGAAAGAATGTATATGTTGCTGATTGGAGCATTCTATAAATGTCAATTACATCAAGTTGATTGCTGGTACTATTTAGATCATCTGTCTTGTTACTGATTTTCTGCCTGATTGATCTATCAATGACTGACATGAGGTGCTGAAGTCTTCAACCATAAACATGGATTTTTCTATTTCTCCTTCAGTTCTATGATCCTTACCTCATGCATTTTTCCATTCTGTTGTTAAGAGGATACACATTTAGAATTATATCTACTTGGAAAATTGAACTCTTTATATGCAATAGTCCACTTTATCTCTAATAATTTTCCTTGTTCTAAAGTCTTTGTCTGAATTATAATCTTTTGATTTGTGTTTTCATGTTATATGTTTGCTCAACCCTTACATTTAATGTACTTGAGTATACTGTATATTTGAAATGAGTTTCTGGTAGAGAATATATTGTTGGTCTTCTAATATAGTCTGACAATCTATCTTTTAATTTCTATTATTCACATTTAAAATGATTATTGATATATTTGGATTAATATCTACCATATTTATAATATTATACTACCATGACTTTCATATTCATTGAATTTATTCTTTATTCTTTTTATTTATCACCATATCCCATTTTCTGGTTTTACATGATTGAACATTTTATATGATTCCATTTTATCTCCTATTGTGTGCCAATTATACTTCTATTTTATCTCCTATAGTGTGCCAATTATACTTCTTTTAAAAATTTCTGGTGGTGTTCATAGGATTGCAAAATAATATAGCCTCTTTGGAAAGAAGTATGAATAAGAGGTAAAAAGTAGACCTTTCATTTGATCTTATAATCTCATTACTAAGTATCTACCCAGACGAAAAATATTTTACCATAAAGAGATTTGCACTAGAATGTTTAGAGCAGCTCAATTCACAATTGCCAAGATGTGGAATCAACCCAATTGCCCATCAACACATGAATGGATCAATAAAGTGCAGTATATGTATACCATGGAGTACTTTTCAGCCATAAAAAAAGATGGAGACTTTACATCTGTTATATTATCCTTGTTAGAGTTGAAGACCATTCTCCTTAGTAAAATATCACAAGAAAAGGAAGCATCCAGTGTACTCAGTACCAATATAAAACCAGTAGATGAACAACTACACATTCACACAAGATAAAAACAGAGTTAAATTCAAGTGGGAGTAGGGATGAGGAGGGAGATTGGTAAGCTCTCACCTAATGGGCCCAATGTAAAGGTATATGGCATATTTCCTGGGCTTAAACAGGAGCTCAAACTGCAACTTAGACTTTACCTAACAAACACAAACAATGCAACCTAATTGTTTGTGCCCTCCTATTAATTGAGATAAAAAATATAAATTTCTTGTGGTTGCTCTAAGTTTACAATATGCATTTTTAACTGTCCTCACATAATACTTTATTGCTCATCTTCCCTGCACATCATAAATAAAAACGAAAGCATGAATGAATGTGCTTTTCCATCAAGAGATTATCTTTTGGGCCGTGCCTGTGGGTCAAAGGAGTAGGGCACTGGCCCCATATGCTGGAGGTGGCAGGTTCAAACCCAGCCCTAGCCAAAAACTGGAAAAAAAAAAAAAAAAGAGATTATCTTTCTTCCTCCTTACTTTACTTTTTTGTCCAGCTTTTCATCCTTTGGAATCCTGGAATTGATATAAGAGTTAACTTATAATAGGCTTTAACTTATTTTCTTCACTAATTCCTGCACTTTTTGAGCATTTTAAAATTTGCGCCTGATTGTCAAAGGGAACAGGCCATTTTCTCAAAACACACTTCAAGACTACATTAAAAAATGGTTAGGATGAGGCATAGGAAAAGCTTCTGCATTGCTGATCGTGTTGTGTTCTTGATCTGGATAGAGGTTGCTCTGGTATCATCACATTACAATAATTTGTTTGTGATGTGTGCATTTTTCCATATGTCAATTACGTCGTAGTTTTAAAAGGTTAAAAAGCAAAAATACAATGGAATGGAATATAAGTTTTAAAAGCAGATTTATACTGTTTACATATAATGTGAATTATACTTACAAAACAATAAAGGTCTCCTGGAAGCCTTGGCAAATATTTTGCAGTTTAAAAAAGACCATGAGTCTTTAAAAAATCTTTTTTATTGGAGTTATTCATGGAGTCCTCAAACACATTGCAAAGCCTGATTTTGCCTGGTTTCTGCCTCTGTAAGCTTGTTCTCACAGCTGGGCTCCTTGACCTTATTTCCTCATGGCAGTCTGTCAAAGTCTCTTGAACTTATTCCTAAGCGAGAGGGATTTAAGGAGCCTTGCAGTTACTACCATTTCAGGGTTCAGAATCTGGTCACTCTTGCTGTTTGTTACTCTAGGCCTGATGAAGTGCTCCAGGTCTGAAAACTTTACTTTTGGCTTGTTTTCTGGATCTGAGTTCTGACTTGGCAGGATATGAACCCTGCCTGACTCTGCTCCATTTCCCCCTGCTTCCTCATTTTCTGACATCATTTCTCTAAATTCTACCCCAGTGTTTGGGCCCTTGCCACCACCTGACAGACCCTCTCGGTCCAATAGTTAGCCATGCTGGGTTCCCAGGTGTTACCCATTCACATTGCCTGTTGCCTTTCCTGCTGAATTTTCTGCATGTATATCCTTCATAAGCTTCATTGCATCTAACACAAATTGCTTTCCTGTATTTCCACTTGCCATCTGCTTCCACATGGGCCTGTTTTGACATTTTCCGTTGTTGCAAGGAACTTCTTCCTGGACCCTACTTGGGCATTTCCAAAGAGAGAGTGATAAAGATGGAAAAAAGTCTCAGATTTGATGGCTACAAATCTTTCCTTTTATTGAGGAGACGACTGAGGCTCAGCTGTGTTAAGTATGAATGATATTTTCATGTATGACTGTAAAAGGGTAATATTTTAAAAATTATTCCCAAAATGTCTTTGCTTACGGCAATCTGGTTTCTTGCCCAAGAAGCTGCCTAGATGTGTGAACCTGATGGCTGCTTCCCAAAGCTCTGTACTCACCGGCATGGTGTGAAGAAAGCAACCAGAGCTTCCAAGTCCTCAAGTGGTACAGAAATTCTCAGCGTAGTGATTTGGTAAAAGCCTAGAGTTGTCACAAAGAGGCCACATTGGAGACTTCAGCTCTGAGGCTTTGGCAGAGGCCATGGATTTTAGCAGCTAGTGCCAGCAGATGCCCAAATGAGCAGATGGTACTGACCACACCTGAGTGGGCACCATCAATGGATGCTGAGTGACCACACAGCTTCTGAAATCTCTTAGAGAGGCAGCAAGGTCTTGGAAAACAGCACCCATGCAATGCCGGTCTATAGATGAGGCTCCCATGGCCACTTTGAGAACAAAAAGAGGGTGGGGGGAAAGCACTGGAGAAAGTGAAAATGGATCTGAAAATTGAACTTGGAATGAATTAAAGTTTTAGTCAGCAGAATGGGTAAAACTGAATTACTATGAGTGAGCTTAATAACATTTAAAAGCTCTTTATCCAAAATGGTAATTTAGAAGCAAGTTATAAGCAATTTGAAGAAAATAAGTATGTAATATTTTGCACATCTGCTTTGAAGGATATTTTAACAGGTTAGAAGACAGGTTGAGGAGAATGATTGGAAAATGGTGGGGATTTGGGGACAGTCCACAGGGAGTGCCTTAGGGAGATAGTAGAAGGGATGCGGGGGGTCACAGGAAAGGACGGGAGCTTCCAGACCCAACTGGTTCCTGTGGACAGGAGCAGTGTGTCTGAGATTGCTTCCCATTAGCCCAGTGAGGGGACAGTTAGGGTCAAAATTAAGTTGATGTGGAGACAACTTAAACATATGTGTGGGTGCGGTGGCTCACGCCTATAATCCTAGCACTCTGGAAGGCTAAACTGGGTGGATTGCCTGAGTTCAGGAGTTTGAGAGCACCCTGAGCAGGAGTGAGACTTGGTCTCTACTAAAAATAAACAAAAACTATTGGGAACTTATGGTAGGCTTATGTAGTCCCAGGCACTCAGGAGGCCAAGGCAAGAGGATCGTTCAAGTCCAAGGGTTTGAGGTTGTGTGAGCTGTGATGCCATAGCATTCTATCCATGGTGACAGAGTGAGACTCTCTCTCAAGAAGAAAAAAAGATATTAGGGTGACCTAGTTGTAGGTAGAAATTTATGCCTGTGCTAGTTACCCAGTCATAATGACAAATATCTCTGGCAGACCCAGAGTCAGAAGAGGCTTCTCTTTTTCCAGGGACACTTGCTTTTGAACCAAAGTTAGAATCAGATAATCTAACTTCCAGACTAGCGTTTTCCTGTTACAGTAGAATGTGTCAATTTTGCATCTCATTATTCCCACATTTTTTTCTTTATTAATCAAGACTTCTTCTACATGTATGAATGGACAAAAAAAAATAGAAAGATAAAGGCAGAAATATCTAAGAAATCTTCCAATAAAAACCTTTATACCGTCTTGACTAATACTGGCTTTTAAAGAAGTGCATGGTTACCAGAGATGCTGGAGCTCCTTTGGATAGATACGAAATGCCCTGTCTCTATGTCTATCCTCCTTGACTGACATTTTCTATTGTGCTGTGGTTGCAGTAGATCTGAAATGTGGCTGCTGCCTTGCTTGGGGCCCTGCCACAATCCCACTTTCACAGGTGATTGATGTAATTTGATGAAGTTTTATTAAAACAAAGGACTTGAAATAATTATGGAGTGGCACCATATGTTAATGCACATTTGAGAAATTTGCATCTTCCAATTTGTTCTAGTGGAAAGAACACAGACTTCCAGGAAGACCTGGAAGTTTTCCAGCCTCCGTTGCTTTGAAGCTGTGTGACCTCAAAACGATGACTTCACATCTATGAACCATGGCTCTCTACTCTGTGGAATGGGATAGAATAATCTTCCTTGGGAGGCCTTGTGGGTTATATGTATTGTAGACCAGGCTGTGGGTCTTCCAGGGCACCCCCTTCTCCTTCCACGGTGCACTGCACCCCTTGCTTAGATCTTCCTTGGTTTTCTATGCTTTCGGCTGATCACATCTCTTCTTCAAATTCACTTCCCAAGTTTGTGTTTGTTTAAATATGGTATTAATGTCTGCAAAATCTTACTGTAGTCTGAAAAATATTTTATCTCATTAGCTGAACTTTGTCTCCTCTGTTGTGATAGAAAGAACACTCTCCCCACCCCGAAAAGTGTCCATGTGCTAAGCCCTGAAACCTGTGACTATATTACCTGGTAGACAGAATTAAGGTTGTTAGTCATCTAACTGCAAAATAGGCTATCTTGGATTATCCAGATGCACTCGATGGAATCACAGGGATCCTGAAATGTGGAAAAGGAAGACTCAGGGAGAGATCACAGATGCTGTGCAGCTGGCTGTGCAGATGGAGGACAGGTTCACGAACCAGGGAATCCAGAGGGTGGAAAAGGCAAAGAAGATTCTCCCCAATGCCTCAGAAGAAACGCAACCCTGCAGATGCTTTGATTTGAGTCCAGTGAGACCCATTTGGGATTTCTGACCCTCAGATTTATATGTAGAGATATAATAATTTTGTGTTGCTTTAAGACACACTAAGAATATGATAATTTGTTACAAAACAACAGGAAAGTAATACACCTCCTTTCCTCGCTTTTTGGAAACATTGCCCTTTTGTTATCATGCACCTCTTATGCTTTGCAAAAGTACTATTTACTTTCTCCCTTGTATGAGTTTGGAGACTAAGCTTCTTTTTTCACTCATTAAACTGTAAAGCCTTTAAGAGAAAAATAAATGAAAGCGATTATTGTATGCCCTGAAATTATTTACTGTTGTGTGATAGTGGGGCAGACCATCAGGGGCCTGGCATGAAAAAGCACACGCATTCAAAGTGGATGACTCAGGAAGGTTTAATAAAGAGACTAGCCACAAAGGGATGAGTCATCTGAAGGGAATTTGAGAATGCAATGCCTTGGAGGATCCCTTTGGGTTATAGAGTTCCCTCCCTCCGTGCTGAAGGTGTGAGCACAGGGAGTGATTCCTGGAATCCAGAGGGAAACAAGGAGAGGGGGTGGAGAGGAAGGAGGGAGGGACAGAGACTGTAACCTGCCAGTGAGGGGTTTGCAGAGAGCTGCTTGATAGCTGTGATTTGGAGGCGAGATAAAACCAGCCTACAGCAACCCTACAGGGAAAGAACTGGGGGAAAGTACTAACCCCCTTCCTCTCTGGAGCCCTTTGATAGAGACCCATGGCAGCCAGCCTCTGGGAGCAGAGAGTTGTGTGGAGTAGAAAGAGGAGGGGGTCTAGAGTGACAAACAAGAGGTACCCAGCACGAAGTTACTCAGCAAAGGTGTGCCTCATTGAATTGGTAAATTTGGGGAAGGACTGTCCAGCAAATGAACTTCACCTATAATGATATGGGATGTCTTGACAACTGACAGCACAGAAGATTATCTCACTAGAAAATCCAGTTCCTAACTCTGTGCTCAAATGAACAAATGAATAAATTCATGTCCATGTGTATGTATTGTTAGCCAGCATTATTTAGAGAGCCAGACATTGGGTAGGTAATTCCCACAGCTCTGTAATTTGGATAGTCTGACCATTTTACAAACAGACTGAATAATAGGATTTAAGAGAACTTAATTGAATTCTTGATATGGCCAAGGACCAGGGCTCTGCCCAGAAGTAAGAAACTAAATAAGATGTTGGTACCTGACTTTGAAAAATGACCTTTTTTTGAAAGACTGACCCAAACAGTTATGAGCATGTTTTTGCTGAAATCAACATAGATCCTATGGATTTCAGTATACTTCTTACTCTGTCCCTTTAAATTAAAAAAAAAAAATGCTTGGGTACCTCCTTCCCATTTAATTCTATTTGAGTTTGAATTGTCAAGTTGACATTCAAAAACTGATGTTTTCTGTTTAGGTCTCAAACCTGTAGGGAGGCTAGCCACACAAACATGGAAAATCAAACTGTAGTCCTGTGTTTAAAAAGCAGTCCACTGCCATCAAATCAAGTAACAGTCCATCTGGCTCCCCACCACAGCACGCCTGTGACTCCTCTCAGGTGTACGAATGCACCTGAGTGGAAATGGGAATGCTAATTGCTTGTATCCTGCCAGTCTTCTTGATTCCTCTGGGTCTTTGAAGAAAACAAAAATTATACATACCTCTCAGGAATAGAACCCATCTGGTTTGAAGAAAATGACACTACCTCTCAGCAGACTTAGATGATTTTTAAACTACAACTCTAACCAGACCCTGGAGGGAAGGAACATGTTACCCACGTCAACGTTTTGTTATTCTTTTGTGCTGAGTGTTGAGCTGAGAATATCCAGGCTTATGATGACCATGGGGTGATTTCTTAGCCAAATCATTACTCAATCTTGTCAAGAAAAGTGCAATACTGTGTGTTTGCGTTTGTTGGCAAAGAATGTCAGCTCTCTAAAGAAAGAGATCAGTGTTTTATGGGAAGCATTTGGGCAGATTTTTCAAAATATGAATGGTGCATTTCAGATCTGCTGAGTTAGAACCTCTGCGGTGAGGGACCAAGAGGTACAGCGTAAAGACCCTTCTTGGGCAAAGGTCAATAGAAACACATACAGCGTTGTTACGATCACCTCATTCTCGTTCTCTGTTACACTTGCCTAATGTTCTAGCTTCCTCTGCACCTAGGGATTCATTCAGTCCTTCCCACATTTATGTGAAGTAGGAGGAATAGATGCTCAATAATTGTGTTAGTCTTTTATTTGGGTCTGCATATCCACTAGTCTCACTCCTCTAGTCTATCTTCCACACTTCAGTGGCAGTAATCTATTAACAAGTACATTTTATCAACTATTCCTTCTCAATTACTTTTCTAAATAGCTCCCCATTACTTTCAGGGTAAAGATCATAAAATGTCAGTGATAATCTGGTCTCTGTGAATCTGCCTGGTCTAATCCCCCATCTTCCTCTCATCATATATGAAACTTCAACAGTACTGACTTCTCATTTGCCCTACACATGTCATAAGCTCTTCTACAAACAGCCTACACGGTCTCTTTCCCGGCCTCAATGCCTGGTTAATCCTTACTCATTCAGTGACATCTGTCTCTTGTGCAATGAATATTTTCTTTCAATTCATTGCTTGATTTCAGCAGACAGACTTAGCAGTTTCTCAGTACTCAACATACTTTAAGATTACTTTCTTTTTTCTGTATTCCTACTGTAATATAATCTGTTCAAGGGCAGGAATTGTGCCATTTAGTCTTTGCATCCCCAGGCTGGGAACAGAACTGGAATATGAGTGGGTGGATAGGCAAAGGAATTCCTATTCATGCTCCGGAGTGGTCTCAGTGAGATGACAAACGTCATGCAGGCTCAGTCTGATAGCTCCTGTCTTTCTCCTATGATCAGATTCATTCCACCACATGTGTGTAACCTGGAGCTGCAGGAAGCTAATATTTATGGAGCAAACATTTTACCAGTGGGAGACGGGAGCAGGTGAATACAAGCCTGGAGGACTGCCCTAAGGGTGCAGGATTTCTAATGGACATGGGATAGATGGTCCCACCAGACCGAGGAATCCTTTGCACTTGATGACGGTCAGCAGCCAACTTAGTAATGTGACTTCATATTTATTTTTTCTTATCCTCTTCAGCTCCTGCTTCTCCAGTTAAATGGTGCACATCTCGGTCAAAGAGTGAACACAAGTACTTGGGCTTTCTTTCTGGGGAACCCAGACTTAGATGGTTATACACCTAGTGGTTGACAAAAAAAGAACTTGGTGCTTCATTAATGTGTGCTAAATTAATGAACAAAGTGTAACTGAGAAATTTCCAGAGAAACATTTATATGTTGATGTAATTACAGTGCTTCTTCCTCCTCAATTTTGGAGAATTCTGATCCACAAACATCACAAAACTAGATCCACAATGACCTGTAGGAATAGAACAGAGAAATGAATTTTACTATTCATTCAAGTAGTGATCAAATGTCTCTAACAGAGTAACCTTTTTTAGTTTCTTCTAAGTAACATATAAGGGAATTTGGGTACAGTTACTTTTTGATCTTGGCTTTTATTTGGTTTTTATCTGAACAATCAGCCTGGAGTGGTTCCAAACATCTACATGATCTCTTCAATACAGGCAAAATAGTTATACTTTTAACATTAATGTTTTAGTTTTGGATCAGGTGTTAGGTGTTAGGCATAGCTGAGTCCAAGTGTTGTTGAATCTCTAGGAAATATTTAGAAGAATGTGATCTAAGCCAATTTTTGGAAGATGTAAATAGTATAAAATGGCAGAAATGAAAGAAAAGAAGCAGAGTCCCTCTAAATATCAAAATTAAAGGTGATTTCCAGAAGCCTTCAAAACACTTAAATGTAAAACCATGCAATGGTAAAGAGAGGACATCTGTGAACATATAACATATTGTATATATTCAGGAGGCCTGGATCCTATTTCTTTTCCAACTAGAATTCTGCAGCTTTTCAAATCTATTACTTATCTCTCAAAAATTTCATTGTCTCTTATTCATCATCTTTTTGAAAAGCCTTATCTATATATTTCATTTGAAACTGTTTTGAGGATTAGATGATAGAGTGCATTTAAAGTACTGAAAAAATTAAAACAATTTGCAAATGTAAAGGGGAGAGAAAGAAGAGAGGAGAGAGAAGAAAGAGAAGGAGGAGAAGGAGAACGAGGAGGAGGGGTGTAGGGAGGAGGAGGATGAGGAGAAGGAGAGAAGAAGGAGAGAAGAGAAAAGAAACTAGGGTAGTGAGAGGGTAGCAGGGAGAGAGGAGGAAGGGGAGAAAGAGGGGAATAGAGGGGAAGGAAATTGGGGAGGAAGAGAGAGAAAGACAGAGATCATTCCCTCTCTCTTTCTCTTCTTCTCATAAAGCCACCAGTCCTATTGGGTGAGGGCCCCTCCCTTCTTACCTTATGTAACCTAAATTACCTCCTAAAGCAGTGATTTCTAACAGGGGTGCTGAGAAAAATTTTAAAGATCATTAATTAAATTATTTTTGAAAGAAGTTCAAAGCACAGTAAGTATATATGTGTATATACATACATATATATTACTCTTTTTTGATCAACATAAATAAAGTGTGCTGTGAGATAAAATAAGGTTGAAAAACACTGTCCTAAAGATCATTCCTATCTTTATGAGTTATATTGGTAATCTCTATTAGCTTTTTCCTTTTTCTCTACTCTACCTTTTCCAGTATTCCTTCTCCCTATCTTTGATAGAGGAGAGGCACAGTCTTCAGAGGCACTAATAAGTGATAGTGAAGTGCTGCCTTTGGGGTGGACTGAAGGAGGTTGCAACTGAGACGTTCTTTTGAATTCTTTGGGGTCTGAGATTCTCTGCTGCCAAATACCCAAATTAATTTAGCTATATTTTAATATTGATAAGGATATGACCACTATGAAAAACACACAAACTTATCTGAGAGAAGGAAGTTAATCTAATGCCTGAATCTTACCCTGGAGGTTAGTTTTTTTGTGGTGGTTTTTGACCCTCAAGTGCTCTGTGCAAGCGCTCTGTGAAGGTAGTTTTTTTCGGATTTTATTTTTTTTTTTATCTCCACATTGTCTAGATTCTTGTTACTCAAAGTGCGGTCCAAGAACTAGTAACATCAGCACACACTCTAGACTGATCAGTCTTCCTTTTATTTTGCTTATGATTAACCTGATCATCCTTCACTATCATTAATTAATGGATTTATACTTGGTATAATTCCATCCTTTGCAAACGATATTTATAACTCTTATATAATAATAGTTTTGGGGGAGCCCAATCTGTTTTCATGCTTTAATTCTCCAATCTAGGTGGGCTAACATTCGCAAGAATGCTGTCTTGATGACACTCATGACCAGGGAGTCTTGGTTTTTAGCTCCCAGTCTGTCAGCTGTGATCACTGATTGTTTTGCTAGTATGTGAGATTCTAATGATCACAACCTAAATGAAATTTGTATACACAAATAAATGTTTATTACTTTGACAATTATCACATCCAATAATTTCATAGGTACATCATATCATAGCATAGTGATCATGTTTTCTTGTGAAAATAAGGAAAATTACGTATAAACAATGGGTAGACAAGATGTTTAACTTCTTTTTCTCTCACACTCTATACAAATCTACTACTAAATCCCTCTGCCTCTTTCTACTAAATCTGTTTGTGTCAGTTGTGGCCTTAACAGGACATAGACAATGCACTCAAGTTAAAATAATTTAAGGGAGTGTTTAATAAAAGGAACTTTTCACAAAGGTGTGGGCAAGCTCTTAGGACACACAAGAGCTAGTATAGTACCCTGGGAGAATAGCCCTGCTGGGAGGAAAGGGGCCAGGGAAGGAATGTTTACCAAAAACTGGAAGGACAGAGTCCTGGGTAAGGGGCTGCTGTAGCAGGGCCTCAGGGATGGGCACAGAAAAAGTCCAAGGCAAATTCTGTGGGAAGGAATCAAGGGAAGAAATAGCTCTGTCCTTTAACCCGGTTGCTAGAGTGAAACAAGTAGAGGTCATCCTTACAAGCAAGCAATTAAGGAGAGCTGTATGGTAGGGGGCACATAAAGAGAGGCAGGTGGGAAATATCTGGCACAAGGTCCAAAATATGATCACTTTTCATCACCTTCATGACAACCATATTAGCTCAGATAAGCCTCATATTTTTCCTAAGCTATTACAATATCCTCCTTACTCCACTAATTAATTTCCTCTTCAACCTATCACATTTTTTGCAACTTTCTGTGATCCTATAGTTATTTCAAAATAAGAACTAAAAATAAATTAGTAATGGCTACTGGAAGTGCTTGTACAATGCCCTGTCTTCCCTATTTGCTTCTAAGCATTAACCTAGTAGTGTTGAAATCCAAGTGACTAATGACAGGTGAACTGGCTTGATAATTCTGGGCCCTATGTGCAGAGAAAATGAAAGAGAGTGGGAAGCAAAAGGAGTTAGTGGGGAAGGAGGGAGAGAGGGAGGGAAAGAGAGAGGAGAGAAAGAGGGAGAGAAAGCAAGAAAAAGCCTGTGATGGTGGTGAATACATAATAGTTAGATACGAGGGATTCAAATAGTTATCGAATAAACAAAACTAGCATATATAGGAAGATTACATTATTTTACAGTATTAGCACTTCACTTTTTTTTTTTTTTTTTGAGATAAGAGTCTCACTCTGTTGCCCTGGGTAGAGAGCCGGGGTGTCAAAGTTCATAGCAACCTCAAACTCTTGGGCTCAAGTGATCCTCTTGCATCAGCTTCTCAAGTAGCTGGGACTAGGGGTGCCCACTACAAAGTTCAGCTAGTTTTTCTATTTTTAGCAGAGAGGGCATCTTGCTCTTGCTCAGGTTGGTCTCGAACTCATGAGCTCAGGCAATCCACCCACCTGAGTCTCCCAAAGTGCTGGGATTACAGGTGTGAGCCACCAAGTCACATTCTAACTTGTATATGAACCACTTGAAATCTTACCACAATGCAGATTCTGATTCAGAAGTCTGAGGCAAAGTCTAAGATTCTGTATTTTGAACAAGCTCCTTGGTAATGCTGAGGCTTTTGGTCTAAGGATGGCAATCTGAGTAGTGAGGGTTTGAAGATGCCTTCACCAAGGACTGCAACAATCAGAGAGTTCTTCAAGAGTACGATGTTGGAAATGTAACCTAAAGTTGGATCATTAGACAAGGTATCACACTCATGAAAAATAAGACAGGAAGAAGACCAGAGGAGTTAGGGCACAGATAGGTGGCAAATTTGGGATACAGTGAGTGGTTGATGTGGATGAGAGGACTTGTGCTAGACAGTCATGGGAGAAGCATGTGAGGTCGTGAAAAAGAGCCAGTTAGTGGTGTGGCTAGAGCATTTGGATTTCCTCTTTCCAGGTCAGTAATCTTCATTTTTAAAAGTGATTTGACAATTAAACCATTTGTCAAACAAATCTTATATGTAACCGTACACTATATAATCAAACTCAAAGTGGAAGTGCCATCATTGAGAAAAGGGCAGGAGGTCCAAAGCCTTTGATGTACCTGCTGAGACAGCGCTGTTGAACTCTAGTGCAGCAGAGAATCCTCTTTTGCAAGCAACTGTTGTAATCAGCCAAAGAGCTTTGACTAGGTGAGGGTGACAAGCAAGTGTCCTAGAACTCCCAAGCCTAACAAATATTAAAATGTTTGTACCTTTAAAAAATAAAATCAATTTTCATTATTTAGTGACTTTGCATGCCATTGCTAGCTGAGAGGAAAACTGGGATTTGGCAATATTATTTTTTAATGGATATTCTTCATTCACTTTCCTAGAGTTCTTGGAGACTTAGAAATTATTAAAGAATATTAAGCTTTTAAATTAAGTTCACAGACATGGCCACTGACAAAAACTTTTTATACCATCTTTTATATATATATATGTGTGTGTGTGTGTGTATATATAGAATATTTAATCCTATTCTACTTTCTTCATATTTAAAATAGAGAAAGCTTCAGGGGAAAATGTCAAAGCACAGTAGAATGCCAGCCCAAGTAGTTGCAAAGAAAAGTACTTGTAGCATGTGTTGAAAGTTATTTTTGACATTTCTATAAATAAGCTCGTCTCACATTTCTGTGTACTTCCTTCACTTAATGAGAATTTTTTAAAATTCCATCTGTAGAGTTTGCTGGTTTTATACATCATCTAAATTTTAGTTAACTTCCTTTTTTTTTTTTTTACTTTTTAGAAAAAATTAAGTGGAAATATTGTTATTGAATTTCCATGCTCATTATAATAAAATGTAACTTTGTGTTTTTGAAAAAGCTATTTATCACTAAGGTGTCTATTTGAAAATACTATGTTTGATTTATTTTATATAGCTACTAAGGATCAAGGTTTCTTGCAAAACTCAAAGCATGTCAACTAGAACATGTGTAAGTTTTAAATTGTTAGAAATGATTAGCAAACATAACAGAATTACCTAGTACTGTTCCAGAAGACCGTCAGATTGTTTTCCTGGAAAAGAAAGAGTTGAAGAAAAAGGAATTAGTAGTAATCTGACATCTGTAGTAATTTTCTAGTTTAGAGTAGAGGGGATTATTTGTATGATGTAAACAAATAAGTTCTCTCTGTGTGTGCTTATTTTTTTAACTAAAAAAAGGAGAACATTAAAAAAAGAGTAAATACTTTTTTTGCACCATCATCTATCCAGTTACCTCAGTTGCCTTCATCTCAGTCTCTCATAGTTAACACCCACTACAAAACGCCCACTAACATCCCAGGAAGTGTGATGGGTCTTGGGAGCACAGTGATGCCCAGGACAGAATTACTCCAAGTCTTGATGGGGCTTAAAGGGAGAGACAGGCACAAATGAACTGTTACTGATATGAGAAGTGCCATCTGGGAGGTTTGTCCACAAAGATCAAATCTGGTCTCTGAGGACTTCCTTGAAAATCAAGTTTAACTGAAATATGTAGGAATGATGGGTGGGAAGTGCAGGAAAAACGAGGAGAATATTTCTAGCACATTATTCCCTGGGGCAGGACAGAGCTTTCTGTATTCTCGATTGGTAGGGAATGCTCATGTAATTGCATAAAACAAGTGACACAAAGCTGGAGGAACCAGTGAGTCATGCTATTTGGTCCAAAGCCACAGAACTACTTATTTACTTAGAATTTTTTCATATTTTATCTATGTATCTATTTTAAAACTGAATAGATAGATAACTGAATAAGGAAACAACCTAAGTGTCTATGGGAGGCAGGCAGGCTGAATTCCTCATGGGCCTTCCAAATCAGGGTAAAGTGCCCAGTCAAAGGGAGGTCTACGTGACTATCCCTGCAGGGGGATGCAGCAGAGCAGGTGAGCTAAGAATTTTGGATTCTTAATCATTAGTTTAAATTAGGGAAGTTAAGATAGCTCAAAGGGCCAAAACCAGTCTTCTCCCTTGTCTTCTCCCCGTATATGTTAATCTGGCCATTTCAGATGTTCCATTACCCTGTGTTCCTATTTACCCAAATGCTGCCCTTTACCCAACCTTCCTGGGGGCCTTCAGCTCCCCCCTTTTTTATCTTTAACTGCTATACATTCTCACACGTTTACTCTGTTGCTGTAGTCCACAAAAGACCCCTGAGAAGCAGGACCAATGATGCTACACTGTCTTGAGCTGCCAACAAGCACAAAAGATGGTGTTTGCCTCTTCAGGCTCTCAGGTTTTTATGCATCAAGTTTGTGTAAAAGTCGTGGGTCTTTTCCAGTGCCATGTCCCTTGCTGACCACCGTCCCAGGTTGGGGTTCACAGGAACCTCAACACATGTCCATGTTGTACGATGTGATTATTTGACGTATGTATACGTCATGTAATAATTATGAGGATCACATTAATTAGCACATCCATCGCCACTCATGCTATGCCCCAGATATGTCAGACTTGTTCACTTTATAACTGAAACTCTGTATCCTTTTGCTGACACCTCCTCCTTTATCCCAACCTCCAATCCCTGGCCACCATTGTTTTTTACTCTCTGGTTTTATAAGTTTGAGTGTTTTAGATTCCACTTTTGAGTGAGATGGTATGGTTTTTGTCTTTTTGTGTCTAGCTTATTTCACTTACTGGTAGATGTCAAAATGAGGAAAGGTGCCACTGAGATTCATGCCAACTAGCATTAATAGCAGAGATTTATTAAGATGATCTGTAAACAGAGGAGTTGCCACCGAAAATGAAAAATGTCCACTGCACTGAGTTAGGGCGAGGGACCTCTTTAAAAGCAGTTCTGGGTATGATGCACAATTAGCTCAGGAGGTAGAGGGAGTGTCAGGGGTGTGATGCAAGAGATCAAAGGTCATCTGCTGGAGGCCTTATAAAAAGTTGGAGGGTTATCCACTGGAAATCTTCTGTAACCTGGAAGGACTATTTTAACAGAACAAGAAAGTTACATTCTTTGCTTAATTAATGTCCAAACCCACTAAAGCCAGAGAAAAACTAAAAGTTACTATAACGTCCTCCAGGTTTATCCACGTTTTTACAAATGGCAGCATTTCCTTCTCATGTCTGATTAATATTTTATTGCATATATGTACCACATTTTTTTTTTATCTATTCACCCACTATGGACATTTAGGTTGTTTCCTTTCTCTTCGCTATGGTGAATAGTGCTACCATGAACATAGAAGTACAGATATCTCTTAGAGATAGTGGTTTTCTTTTTAGATGTATATCCACAAGTGGGATCATATGGTAGTTCTACTTTTAATTGTTTTAGGAATTCCATACTGTTTTCTCTAATGGTTGTATCAATTTATATTCCCACCAAGAGGGTTCAGAGTCATGGAATAATTTTAGGAGGGTGTAGGGACATGAAAAACTTGCATTTTAGAAAATCCTTTAAACTGCTTGAGGAAAAAATATGTATGTATTTCTAAAAGGGCAATAGAGGTAGAGAAAGAAAGAGATGGTTGGGTTTTGAGATTCTAAGGAGTCAATCTCTATTAGATCTGGTCATTAAGCAGAGGTGAAGAGGGAGGGAGAAGAGTACATAAGTGAATCTTAGGGTTTGGGCATGACCAAAGTATGTCAACTATGTCAAAAATATGTCAACTAGTTAGTGAGGTAAGGAAGACAGAGGAGGAGCAGATTTGGGTGCTGGGAAAAATAGAATTCCTATGTGTGAGTCTAGAGCTAAGGTGGCACTTTGGATTTGGAGATGTACATCTGGGGACCTTAAAACATGCCTCAGACATGGGAAGTGGTGAGCGTGGATAAGGTGGCTGAGGAAAGAGGAAACCAAAGGGAGGTAGAGGCTGTATTTTTCTAAAGCAGAGTGGAGATTAAGTAGTGGGAAAGCCTGAGGTAGGAAACAAGCTGGTTGTGGGGACTTCTGAGGAGAAGAGCAAGACTAAGAACTGAGAAGGGTCAGTGAGAGGATGCTATGTACAGGGGTATTATTTTTGTGGTTTTCTCAGAACAGTGATAGCAGACTCTAAATCCATTTGTATACTGATCCCTTGTAAGAGATGAGTCACTTTTCTATTTCAGCTTTTAAGATTTTTTTCTTTGTCCCTGGCTTTTGGCAATTTGGGGTATAATGGACCTCTCTGCATTTCTAATCCTTCTTGGAATTCACTAAGCTTTCTTGAATATGTAGATTCCTGTATTTTATCATACTTAGAACATTTTCAGCCAGTGTCTCTTCAAATAGTTTATCTGCTCCTTTCTCTTTGAATCATTTTTAAGGGTATATAGTTCAGTGACATTAAACATATTTTTATTGTGGCATACCATCGCCACCGTCCATCTTCAGAACTTTATTTTTAATTTCTTGAGGAACTGCTATGTTGTTTTTCATAGCAGCCACTCCATTTTACATTTCCACTGACAGTGCACAGAGCTTCCAATTTGTCTTCATCCTTACAAATACCTGTTAGTTTTTTGGTTTTGATAATGGGGGTCCTAATGGGAATGATACTTCCTTGTTTCTATTTGCATTTCTCTAATGATTTAGTGACATTAGGCATTTTCTCATGTATTTATTTGATGGTTGTGTAACTTCTTTGGATAAATGTCTGTTCGAGCCCTTTGTCAATTTTTTAGTTTGATTGTTTTATTATTATTGTTGAGTTGTAGCATTTCTTTATATATTTTTGATATTAAGTCCTTATCAGATATATGATTTGCCAATATTTTCTTCCATTTCATAATTTGCCTTTTTACTCTGTTGATTATGTCATATGATGCAGAGATTTTTCTTTAAGTTTGATGTAGTCTAATTTAATTTTTTTGTTTCCTGTATATTGGTATTATATAGAGGAATTCTTTTTTTTTTTAATTATCGTTGGGGATTCATTGAAGATATTCATATATCCTGTTCATGAAAGCATGCTTGATTTGATGATTTGTTGATATATAATAAACCAACCCCAAATTTAAGGTCTTAAAACAGTTATTTTATTATAATTTCTGATTATTTAGATTGCCTGGGCTCAACTGTGTAGTTCTTGAACATCAAGTCATGTCAGTTGGGACCACATGAAGCTGAGGCTTTATGGACCTGGGATACCCAAGATATCTCACTCATGTAGCTGTAAGTTGGCACTGGCTCTTGGCTGGGAATTCAGCTGGGAGGATCAACAGGAATGACTATTTCTCTTCTGTGTGGTCATGTCATATGACTCAAGCTTGTTACAGCATGGCTGAGAGGTTTCAAGAGGAAAGGAAGAGTAGATATAGTATTCAGATCTGAAATGTCCCCTTCCTGACAGAATGCTAGATGACCAGTGAATTTATGATTAGGTCTGAAGTTGTTTTTCACCATAGGTATAACTTATACTAGCATCTACATAATAGCATTCTGTCTGTGCTGAAATACTTGGGACAATGCATAGGTGTTGATCCACTAGTTCTAATTTAGTATAGACATGCTGAGTACATAAAAATTATGTAAACCAAAATATATGTACCCCAGTAATGTTATGAAATTAAAAAAGAAAATAAATAAGGAATGCAGAAAAACAAAACAAAGGTGAAGTGGATAGAATAAAACAACTGGGTAGGGTGGCTCACACTTGTAATCCTAGTACTCTGGGAGGCCTAGGCAGGTAGATTGCTGAGCTCAGGAGTTTGAGACCAGCCTGAGCAAGCATGAGAACCTGTCTCTAAAAGTAGCCAGGTGTGGTGGGCACCTATAGTCCCAGCTTCTTGAGAGGCTGTAGCAAAAGAATCTCTTGAGCTCATGAGTTTGAGGTTGCTGAGATGTGATGCCATAGCCCTGTACCCCAGAATGACTGAGGGGGAATCCGTCTCCAAAAAAAAAAAAAGACAGTTTAAGTGCAAATTTTGAAGGAAATTAGGACTTTCTATCAGATAAACAAATTAATTTATGAGAGAATTCCATTTTTGATTTTAGGAAAGTCTAAAATCACTATCCCCTTTTATGCATATGCATATACACATGATATACACATTAATGGAATATATGGACATATTCTTTAAAAATTTTTTTTAAGAGATATGGTCTTCCTCTGTTGCCCACACTAGAGTGCAATAGCAGGATCATAGCTCATTGTGACCTCAAACTCCTAGGCTCAGGGAATCCCACCAGCTTAGGCACCTGAGGGGCTGGGACTACACACACCTGTCAATAAGTGTGGCTAACTTAAAAAAATATATTTTAGAGATGAATTCTTGCTATGTTGTACAGGCTGAGATCTTTAACTCTTGGCCTCAAATGATCTTCCCATCTCACCCTCTCAAGTAGCTGTGATTAGTAGTGTGAGACAGAACCCCCGATCTTTATGGATATATTCATTCCCCAAACCATTTGCCATGATTTTTCTGAGGAATGAAAATAAAGTAAATAATAGGAATTTTAGTTTTTAATCCTCTATATTTTCAGCTATTTGCATTATCACATAATAGCATGTACTATTTGTATGCTAAAAGCAATAAATATTTTAAAATATTAAAAAATGAGAATGGTCAGATGCCAACTGCTGTTCAACTATTATGGAAGCTTAGGAATGAAAAGTTTCATTACATTGAATGGAATAAAAGTCTTATTAAAAATTATAGTTCTCTAATAGAAAAATATACTCCGTTTTATAAATATGACCATGTCTAGCATAATTTAGCAAGTATTTATTTAACTTAAAAATAAAGCATTTATAAATACTAAAATTATTGAATTGCAGATATTGTTTGGAGGAAGGTAACTTTATCTGATTTTAGAAAGAAAGGTTTTATGGTGCTTCACAGAGTATTTCAGCTTATGTAGGAGCATATCAAAGTGAATTTAATAGATGCTTTTGCTGATTAAGACAGCGAACAAATAGATGGTTGACAGAATAGACCTTTGAGGAGAAGGAATTTGGTAGTCAATTAGCAGGGATTTAAATCTTTATAAGACCCATGAGTTAAACTCAGCAAAAATCCTATCCAAATAGTTGGTAGTCCCTTGATATTTAAAGAGCATTAAAGATTGTTGTTGACCAAGTTTTTGTGGCAATGGGAAAATTTTAAGCAAATGAAGTTGTGTTTATCTATTTAATTTCCTCTGAGTCAGAAGTCACAACTCGGATTTCCCACTAAGAATCAGACTTTGGAAGAAGACTAATTGCTTTCACCCAGCACCTTTGTACCTAGTAGATGGTTTTTATAAGGTATAGATAGCACATTCTTGCTATTCATGGTAATGCTCTATACATTGACATGGACGCTGCATTAGTGAATACTGAATCATTGCTTCTTGGAGAAATACAGGGTTCATGATACACAAGCCTCTGGTCATGTTTTATTTAATACATACCTGGTTTTGTGTTTCTGTTTAAAGGCACCTTATATATCATTGATTTATCAACATTGAAACAGAGACCAATAAATAGCACTATAATTCATGCCTGAATGAGGCTTATCTATTTTTCAATATAAAAAATATGGAGAGATGAAACTACAAGTAAAAATATTTTATTTGGAAAGATTATACAGAAGTAGGATTGCAATCTAGGACATATATACAGACCAAGATGGCCTTCGGTGTGTCTGGAGAACAAGGAAAAGGTGAGGGTTTTATTGGGGGGAAGGGGATTATACAAGTTTTAAAAGAAAGTTCACTGGTTCTGGCAGCATCTAAAAGGAATTGGTGAGTCTTGATTGGTGCATGTCAGTAGTTGCTAGGTAGGACATGTAATCTTGGGCTTTACAACTAGGCCCTTGCCATTTTGGAATTGGCCTGTGAGACGTTTCAGCGAAAGTTCTTACTGTAAGTGGTTAACTTTCCTTGTGCCGCTAGCTGTCTTTGCTGACTGATGTAGTAAGCTATGTTAGAAAATTTTCTTGTGCTAGTCCCTTTTATCAGGCAAATTGTGCCTGAGAGCCCTATCTTCATTTGCCAGGGTTTGACACAGGTGACTCTATTTTGAATCTTACAACTTTCACATTCTGTTTTCTCCATAAGGCACATCACATCCATCTCAAGTTTAGGAACCATGCTTGAGAGCCTTTTTAAATAGCATCATCACTGATAAAACACAAATATGTGAAAACACAGCACTAAATACACCACAAAAAGAATGTTTATTTATAATGGGGGAGCTAGAAGAAGGCAGAGTGTAGCCTTCCTCAGCAAGGAACACGCACATGCCCACTGGACAGCTCAAACTCCTCACTGCACTGAGCATAACTGGGAATGACCTCAAGACCACTGTGGGTATTTATTTGGGGGTTACAAATAAATGTTAGTGAACAAGCCCATTTTCAAATATAAAATCTGCAAATAATGAGGTCAGACTGTATCTGCCAACCAAGGGCCATGGAACAAAATCCCAGTAACTGGAATCCATGCTGTCATAGTTTAGTCTGCAAGTCTTAGCTATTTATTTTTCTATTTTCTTTACTTTCTCATGTATTTCAAATTTAGTTTATCTGTACTATTTGTAACGTTTCTATTATTATTATTATTTGGGGGGCAGAATCTTACTTTGCCACCCTTAGTAGAGTGCCATGATGTCAAAGCTCACAGCAACCACAAATTTTTTGGGCTCAAGTGATCCTGTTGCCTCAGCCTCCTGAGTACCTGGGACTACAGGCGCCCTCCACAAAGCCTGGCTGTTTTTAAAGGCAAGGTCTGACTCTTGTTTGGGCTGGTCTTAAACTCCTGAGCTCAAGCTATCCACTTGGCTTGGCCTAGCAGAGTGCTAGGATTATAGGCGTGAACCATCGGACCCAGCCATAATTTCTCTATTCTTACTATTGTTGCTCTTTTATAACCTTAGACATGTTGTGCTGTAAGTCCAATACCTAGCTACATTTTAATTATGATTTGATTTTAAACATAAATTAAACCAACACTTGGGTTTGTATACAGTTTTTTGAGAGCCGCACAGGTTCTTTGAACCTGTTGTGTTCCCAAATAATTGATGATTTTTCAGATGGCATATGACAATTAAGTTTTATAACTTGCCACTGTGCATTTACATTGGTAGCACTGTACAAACATCTTGATAAGGTCTCATAACCTTGGTACGTCAGCGTCTCACAGCTGTCTTTGCGTCAACGTGTGGCAGTGTCCTGCTGAGTGGCATTCTTTACAGTTGGTGCATGTTTTTGTTGCCTGAAATAAAGCAACAAACAAACATTCGTAAATTTCTTATTAAACTTTGCAAGAGTGGAAGTGAAATCAGAGACATACTAGTCCAAGTTTATGGGGATAATGCCATGAACAAAACAGCAGTGTCTAGATGGATTAAACATTTTTGAGGGGAGATAAAGCATCCCTGATGAAGACAGATCTGGGCAGCCAGTAATAAGCAGAACTGATGAAAACATTGCAGATGTTTATCAAACTGTGCATCTAATTCATCAGCTGACTGTGAGAACCACAGCAGACCAAGTAAACATTGATAGAGAAACAGGAAACTCTTAAATGAAAATCTTGGCATGAGAAAGGTATGTGCAAAAATGGTCTCTATGGAGCTCACTGATGGGTAACAAAAGTAAAGGACAAAGTTTGCCAAGACCTTTTGGAGAGGCAAGATGATGTTTTGGGACCTGTTATCACTGGTGATGAAACAGGATTACACCAATGCAACTCTGACACAAAGATCAAGGCACACAATGGAAGCGAGCCCATTTTCCACGACCAAAAAAGTCCCATCAGTCTAAATCAAGAGTCAAAACCATGTTGCTAGCCTTTTTTTTTTAATATCAGAGAGATTGTTAATTATGAACTTATACCAACTGCACAGTTAAACAAGTTTACTATTTGGAAGTGCTGAAAAGGCTTCATGAAAAGTTAGACGTAAGCAACCTGAATTTTTCACCAACGACTTGTGGCTTTTGCATCACGACAATGACAATGCACCAGCTCACAAAGCACTGATTGCACAGTCCCAGCTCACAAAGCACTGATTTCACAGTCCCAGCTCACATAGCACTGATTGCACAGTCCCAGCTCACATAGCACTGATTGCACAGTCCCAGCTCACATAGCACTGGCTCACAGTAAACAAATAACTGTATTGGAATGCCCTCCCTACTCACCTGATCTGACCCCTAATGTCTTTTACTTTGCCTGAAGATAAAGGAAATATTGAAAGGAAGACATTTTGATGACATTCAGGACATTAAGGCTAATGTGATAACAGCTCTGATGGTCTTTCTAGGAAAAGAGTTCTAAAATTGCTCTGAAGGGTGGATGAGGTGCTGGTGTCAGTTCTTCACTTTCCAAGGGAAGTACCTCAAAGGTGACCATAGTGATCATTCAGCACTGAGATATATGGTACTTTTTCCAGGATAAGTTCATAGACTTAATTGTCAGGCCTCGTGTGTCAACCAACAATATAAATTTCAGGAATGTAAAATGTTCATAACTAGGAAAAGAGCTTTCTGTCTTTACTAAGAGAGAACCTTTTGTGGGAAATAGATTTTGTAAATGAACTTTCCCAGACATAGGACTTGGACAAGTACTATGGAGTAGAAGGTACCCATGAGAGGCTGCTAACTTGTATAGCTCTCATGCATCTGATTAAAGTCAACTCCAGGCTTTTTTGATTTAGATTTACTTAATCAGCTCTTTATTATAAATTTCATACAAAACTACATACTTGGCAGCCTGATGGCCTCGTATGTGTATTTTGCTATAAAACAGGTTATTAGTTGATCTTGGATGACTAATACTTGATTACAGCACAAAGATCTATGGGCTACAACTTGAGAATAAATAATGGATTTGTGACCTCATTAAGCTGAATGGCTGCCTTTAGTGTTGTCCCTGATATTATCCAGGCTTTATTTTGATTCATCAGTTTCCTTTTGATAAAGAAGAGAGAATTACATTCCTCATTCACAAAAAGGAAAGATAAACAAAAACACCAAAAACCCTGGGTCTGGTTTGAGGTTTGAAACTTCAACCACTCTGGGGGGAATTCTAGATAGGTTTGTTCTGTCCTTAAGCTTATTTACTTCATGCTTTGCAAGTATGCCTTGGAAAGCAGCCGGCTCTTACATGGTATATTGCAAAGAGTAGCTGTGGAACAAGACACTGCCATTGAGGCTATAGAACACCTTGCTAGAGAGGTCTACAAAATTGGACAGGTGGTAGTTTAGAACAGATGTCTTTGGATATAACTTTGGCCTCTCATGGAGGAATTTGTGCTGTTTTAAAGAAAGAATATTATGCTTATTTCTCTTCAGAATTTTCTGGGTTCTTTACTATAAGCATACCTCATTTTATTGCACATTGCAAAAAATGTATTCAAATGTATAAGCTTTCATAATTTATTCTTTGTTATGACTCGTCTATGTTGTTGATTTTTCATCTATACCTTGAGTTCCTAAAGGTAGATGATTATCTCTCTACCCTCTGTGCATAAGAGTATACAGTGCAGAGTTGGGGCTTAGAAAAAGTAATTTCGCTTGAATGACTGTGTCGATCCATTTTCTAGGGAAAATCTAAGGAACCATTCAAATGTGTAAAGGTTACTCTATAGACGTTATGCAATTTAGAGTTCTAGCTAGACAAAAGGGCATTTTTCTATGACAACCATAAGGGGAGAATTTTCTGCAGAGTAATCATGTTCTGGTTAAGAAAATGGAGGCAATTGAAACAGAAGCTGTTTAGGAAAAAATGAGTCTGTGTGATTCTCACAGTTGGCCCTATCGAGCCAGTCAAGCCCAGGGGTCCACACACAATCTCCTGTCAGATCAAATCCAGCCTTGCTCATTTGTTTGGATACCAACTATCCTTCCTTTCTGTGTCACAGTGGCAGAGATGAATAGTTTCAACAGAGATTCTATGACCTGCAAAGGTGAAAACAAGAACGATTTTGCCTTTTACAAAACAGTTTGCCAACTCCTACTCAAACCAGAAGTATCTCCTTGAGAGCTAATCAAGTAGGTTGGCTGTAGCAAAGTGAGACTTTAATCCAACAGCTTTGTTAGAGAAAGAGCTTTTCAATGCCCTCTCACCAAGGACAAACAGGACACCTGTGGTCAGCAAAGTGGGATTGATTAGCTTATGGCAACAAGGGAGATCCACCATGGGGACCCGTAAGGTGACTCAAAAAGAGAGGGTTAGGAGGAAATTGTTATGGTGTTTGTGCTTGTGTCGGGTTATTTGAGGGAGTGTTTAAGACAGTGTACTTTTGCTCTGCATTGTGTGTTGCCACAGAGTGGGAAAAATGCTGTGATTGGGTACCTTAATAATTTTTATTTAAGAATGGAGCAGGTGTAAACCAAAGATAAAGATGTGCACTCACTCATATTAGCTGAGAGAGGGAGATGTTTCATCATAGTTGTGATTCATCCTTGTTTTTGTCTGTTCCTCAAAAATGATTACAGAGTGGGATTGTTTTGCCTTGCTCTGTCAAGGTCACAGAGTGACCTTGTCTGCTATTGTGTTCTGTGGAATTATGTTCAACAAAAGACCACCAGGGTCCAGTTGTTAGTGCCAGGCCAGCTCAGGTGACCATAGTAGAGGACTGGTTTTCTCTCTCCAGAACCTCACTTCTCTCTGCCTTTGGCTATCATTCCCCATTTTTTTAATCTTCCCTTTTATTTTTCTGCAGAATAATCAGCTACTTCACTCAGCAAACTGGATTAATTTAGAAGAACCTCACAACATAGACTTAACAAGATGGACTCAACAAACAGTAATCCCATCTCTTAAATTGGGGAGAGAACTTAGTTTAATCCTTAGAATATGAACTTTTTTATTTTTTTTTTTGCATTTTTTGGCCAGGGCTGGGTTTGAACCCACCACCTCCGATATATGGGGCCAGTACCCTACTCCTTTGAGCCTCAGGTGCTGCCCCTACAATATGAACTTTTTGAAGACAGACCTAAGTTTGAATTCAAGATCCACCATTTCCAATTATGTCATTTGTGAAAAATCTCATCTCAGAGTTACTGAGCCATAATTTTCTTAAATGTAAAACAGTAAATTTGTTATAAGGTTACATAGCATAATGCTTGCACAGATACAAAGTATAGTATCTGTCACATAAGAAGGGGTCAACAAATGATAGTCATTATTAGTGACAGATAATGAGGACATTTCCAGGTATCAAGTATTTCATTTTAATAAATATAAACAATAAAGTGCTGACAAAAGTCATTAATTGATGGAGAATTTATTTATTTATTTATTTTTGGAGACAGAGTCTTTGCTGCCCAGGCTAGAGTGCCATGGAGTCAGCCTAGCTCACAGCAACCTCAAACTTCTGGGTTCAAGCCATCCTCCTATCTCAACCTCCCAAGTAGTGGGGACCACAGGCACTTGTCACCACTCCTGGATAATTTTCTATTTTTTGCAGAGATGAGGTTTCCCTCTTGTTCAGGCTGGTCTTGCACTCTTGAGCTCAATCAGTCCTTCAGCTTGGCTTCCCAGAGGTCTAGGATTACATGTGTGAACCACCACCCCTGGCCCAAGTTTATCTTTTTTATGTGATAGACTCTTCAGTAACTGAGAAAAATATTGCAAAATATCATATAGCATACTCTCCCATCTCTGTGAATAAAATATCTTTGAACTGACTATTGACTCTGATCATTGACATGACTAGTTGACTAGTTTCATATACTGATCAACAATTTATATTTCCCTTCTATATGTGGTATATTTATGTTCTTTGGTCATTTTTATCATACGGTTGAATTTTTCCCTTAAATTACCAGCTCCAAAATAAATAATCAGAAAGAGACTTGTTGATTACTTTTATTTGAAAAAAAGTCTCTAGTGACACGTTGACAAGAAGAATCACATTATTTGACTATTTGGCTCCTACTTAGTAGTTTGTGTTGTGATGTTGAAAAATGATAGGAAAATGAAATAAAATTATAATCTTTTAAAAAATTTCATCAGGCCAAGAGTTGCCAGTCTTGACTGTGAGCTGCAGAAATCAGGTAAATTGAACCAACAAAGGGGAGTTCTATGAGCCATCTGGTTTTTACTGAATTTTTCTTAGAGCTGACAAATATGTCATGAGTCATTAAAAACGATTTAGTTGGCCATACATAAATTATGGCCCTAATTAGTTGGTTCAGTTTTGATACGGGTGGTTTATGAGGCACCAGACGGAAAAGACCAGCTCTGGCCTGACTTTGGAATGAGTTGGTGTTGGCAGCAGGCAGGGCAAATTTCTCAATTATACATTCCAGTGATATCAGAAGAATGTGACGCAAATTCCTTATGGTAAATGAGCAGGCCAAGGAGTTTCAGGTGGCATCAGAGCACATGAAAACCTAGAGGTCTGTGACAGTGCCACTGGAGTCCTGCTATCCTACCAGTGCTCAATAACAGGTGGAATGTAAAGAAAAAAAATT
This sequence comes from Otolemur garnettii, assembly GCF_000181295.1. NCBI lineage: Eukaryota > Metazoa > Chordata > Mammalia > Primates > Galagidae > Otolemur > Otolemur garnettii. The sequence continues at coordinate 3,246,135 of NW_003852557.1, read as the reverse complement.
CTTGATGATTGTCTTGGGTTACAGTTAATATACAGGGTGGCCATGAAGTTCATGTGCAATTTAAAGTAGCGTGCAATTTAAAATTGCACACAAACTTTATGGTCACTCTGTCTTTTTACATAATGAACTGAGGTCAAGACTTCCAGAAAAAAAAAAAATGGAATGTGGAACATGATTATAAATATATTCTCAAATAAGTTCAGAAAAGTTATAGGACAGACTGAAAATTAGGGGTGGAAACAAATATAATTCTAGAAATTTAGAATTCTTAGAATAGTAAATTTGAAAGTATATAATTTTATTTTCCAAAAACAAAATAACACTTGTGTTGAATGTTGGGATATGAGATGGAAGAAACAAATTTCTTCACGTGAAGCTCTCACAGTTGTGACAGAGACATAACTAAACAGATATAAAATTTTCTGAGAACAAGACTGAACTACATATAAGGCAGCAAAAAAGCACAAAAAAGCAGTGATTATTTGGCAAAAACTTGTCAGAGAAGTAGATGCTGTTGGGGCCTCACTAAAATCCTTTTTACCAATGGCATCCAAACCCTAGCTGGTGGCGATTTCTCACTTCCCCCTCTCTCTTGAGAATCACTTTTATTCAAAGGGACACTGCCTTCAAGGTACACTCTGCACATTACCTGCATGAACAAAAGGATTTCTTTGGCTCATCATTTCTAGGTTCATGACTGAGGCACCTACAACAAAAGACAGATTAACAAGAGAAGAACATACAAGTTGATTTAATAAGTTTCATGTGACATGGGAGCCTTTATAAATGAAGACCCAAAGAAAAAAGGTAACCTGTGTTTAAGTTTGATGAAAGAGTGGATAGTTGTGGAGGAGAGTAATTGAATAAAAGAGTATTGCTACATCCCCAATGGAGAGAATTATTTGTTTGGTGGGTATCAAGTTAATAACTATAGCCAAGTTGGTTGTAGCAAGGGGGAGTTTATTACCTGGCACAACTGAAGAACATGCTGGAGATAGTCCCTGAAGCAGTGCCCCTGATTAAGAGAGTTGGGTTGGTTTTATAAGCACATGGTAATGAGGTATGATCTCATTGGATTTTGCAACAAGGTGATGCTGGGAGGCATGATCTGATTGGCTCATGGATTAACAATGGGCTTGATCTGATTGGATCCTGGATCCTGCCACGTGGTGGTATTTGCTTCTCAATCCAGTCTCTAATCTTCAGCCCAAGCTTTTAGGTTCCATCTATGATTGTATGCTTTATTTGTCTCTTGCTTAGGTTAGCATGACCTTCAACCTGTAGGTCCATGGCAACTGAAAACCAAAAACCAACTCACAACTTCATTATGTAAAAGTTGAGCCAGATTGGTCTGGTGTGCTTACAGTAAGGATTAATAGAGTGGGGGGGAGCCTAGCAAGTCCTGTTTGTTCAGATTCTTCTCTGTGTCTGTTTGTCTTCAGAGATGAAGACTTTTTCTTCTTCTTCTTCTTCTTTTTTTTTTTTTTTTTGGCAGTTTTTGGCCTGGCTGGATTTGAACCCGCCACCTCTGGCATATGGTGCCGGCGCCCTACTCCTTTGAGCCACAGGCACCGCCCTTCTTCTTCTTCTTCTTCTTTTTTTTTTTTTGGTAGAGGGAGGTACAAGGGTACCTCTTGAATGAGGGTCTTAGGATCTGCATCAAAGGAAAGTCAGAAAAGTCCTTTTTAGATCTTATGTCTTGTTTCAAGGTAGAAGTGAAGGAGAAGGTCAGAGACTGACCACCTTCTTGGTTCTGCTGTTTTTTTCAAATGCAGAATTGGTAATTTGAGGGGGAAATTCAATAGTCGGATAAAAAAGGCCAACAGATATTAATATTCAACATATAGAAGGAGAAATACAAATCATTGATCAGTATATGAAACTGGTCAACTAGTTATATTAATAAACAAAGTCGATTGCCCGTTCAAAGATATTGTATTCATGAAAATGGGAGTGAACACCATACGATATTTTGCAGTATTTTGGGGAGGGGTTGCGTACCCTGAACCATATTCCCCAGATGTTGGGCAATAACTGTGTGTCTACCTGGCCTCTAGGTGGAACACACTCTGGGGCACAATTTGCTCCTGACCTTTCCTGATTTCCTTATTCCTCTTGAGCATCTGAGGGTTCTGTAAGCACTTTCTGAATAATTCCTGCGAACAGCAATCCTTACCTGCATGCTGTTTCTAGGGCATCTCACCTAAGACAGTAGCTTTTTAGTGTGATCCATTGGACCAAAGAATGCATTAAGACAGATGCTTCTTTTCAACTTGATAACAAATTCAGTTATAACAATGAAACTATAGTTTCCATTGACATTTTCCCCTTCATCTCATATGAAGATAAATGAAACCCAGGCTACGGTATACTAAGAGTCCTTCCCTTCTTTGATGTACACTTGCCCCTTCCCCCTCCCCCCCAGCACTGTCTCAGTGTAGAAAGTCTGCTTAGTACTTTGTACTTAATTTGCCTTTTTGGCCCAGGCTTCTAAATCTAATTTCAAGTAGATGATGTCTCTTTTATGTTCAAAAGATCAAGCCTACTCTTATCTAAAAGGCTTCCCTTCTAAACCAGGAGCTCTTGATTTTTATGGCAGTAAGTAATTGAATGGCATCATCTAATTATCCTTTTGGTGTAGTCTGAAGCCCTAAATAACTGATTGAAGTTGTGTTGATACTTCCAGGGGCCTACTCTGACTAGCTATCATCATTTTGTTCCCATTCCCCTATCTCTCTGTTCCTCTTTTGAAGAAACTTTTTTTAAGGGGAGGGAGCATCTCGCTTATTACCCAGGCTGGAGTGTAGTGGAATGATCATAGATCACTCCGGACTTGAGCTCCTGGACTCAGGCCACCCTCCCACCTCCATCTCCCAAGTGGCTGGGACTGTAGGTATTTTGTCCCATGCCTGACTTAGAGAAGGAACTTTAATAATCATTTAATCTTGAATCCTCATCACAAACCTGAATCTGGAGTGGAACATCTTGATCTGGTCACTCAAAATTATTCATTGATGATAACAGGGTCAGGAAACTTACCCAGTGCAATCCTCTTCATTCTAAAATTATAGACTGTTTTAAAATAGAGAATACTAGAGACTGACAAATTCAAGTCCTTTGTTTCACATGCTGAAGAAGTTGAAGGTCAGAGATGGGAAATTACCCCAGTGCTGTATAGACACTACTAATTTTTCGTATGGTGCCACAGATGATCTTTCTTTGGCTTTTCAGCTTGCAGTCCTTGCTCTGTCCTGCTAAAAAATAAACAAAACAAAAAAACAAAAACCAAAAATAAGCAAACAGAAATTCCTGACAAATTCATTGTAACAGATGACAAGCTAGAAACTTCATAGCCAAGCTCATTAATGCTAGAAAGTCTTTGACAGTACTCGTAAACTTCGGCTGTAAAGATTAGAAATTCCTGCCAGATTTATTAGGAGTTCTGTCCGTGTTGTGAAGTTTCTCTTCTGTGTGACTGTGAAAGACTTAATTAATCATTAACTTGCCCTACCTGATATTTCACAAAGCAGCCAGACAAAATGATCTCAGAGCTTAAATTCCAATTTGTATTTCATGCTATTTCTCAGGAAAATCTAGTCCAAGCTGTAAATCTTAACAAAGTTTTAAGGTCAAATTTGAAATTTCTGTTTCCCCGTAATGGGGCTTACTAAGGAAATAGTGACCTAAGGATATTTAACATTTTAATGCACGACCTATAAAACACAACACATATTAATGAGTCCTTATTAGGTATCAAACACTGTGCTGAGTCTTGGGATTTAGTAGTGAAAGTGTTTCCAGATTTAATGAGACAAACAAATAGTTACATGTCGGTTTTTATGGAGGCACATCAAGGCATTCCAGGCACTACTTTTGCCTCCAGACAATCCCTGGCACTGAGTAGAGAATGGGTATATGTCAGTGGCAGGTTCAAAAAATAATTTCCATGACAGTGTCCGAAATGAAAGGGGGAAGGCTGCCGGAGCAGATTTTCACAGAAGATTGGGACCCTGGAAGCAAGTCTCAAAGGATAGAAAGGGATAAGCCCCGTGCATTTTGCAGGATGGCATGCAAATCGATTTGGAGTAGTCACAAAAGCAGGACCAAACTTTCAGATAAAGACTAAAATGTTTTTAGATTTTTTGGATGTTTTGCAAACATCAAGGTAAGTCCAAGATTTATAGATTGTTCTTTTCAGCTGAAGTGTAAGGCATAGGTGTCCATGACAAGCGTTTAAGATATGGTTTCACATGCATATGTATTTTATTTATACTTGCACATATATCCACATATGAATATGCATGTACGGTGTATATGCATATGTGATACATACCTGTGTGTATACACATATACAGCAGACCCTGGAATTATGTGGATGAGAAAAAATAAAACTGGGTCCAGGCCAAGGCCACTGTCTGTGTGGAGTTTGTGTGTTCTCATGTCTGTTTCTTTCTTTTTTCTTTCCTTCCTTCCTTCCTTCCTTCCTTCCTTC
>NW_003852557.1:3236785-3241572 GCF_000181295.1 Otolemur garnettii | reverse complement strand
TTCCTTCTTTCTTTCTTCCGTCTTTCTTTCTTGGCAGAGTCTCACTCTGTCACCCTGGGTAGAGTGCTGTGGCATCATAGCTCACAGCAACCTCAAACTTCTGACTTTAGTTGATCCTCTTGCCTCAGCCTCCCGAATAGCTGGGACTATAGGCACCTGTCTCAATGTCCAGCTAGTTTTTCTATTTTTAGTAGAAACAGGGACTTGCTCTTTCTCATGCTGGTCTCAAACTCCTGAGCTCAGGTGATTCACCTGCCTTAACCTCCCAGAGTGCTAGGATTACAGTCATGAGCCATCCCACTCAACCTTCTCCTCATATCTGTGTGGGTTTTCTCTGGACACTGCAGTTTCCTCCCACATTCCAAAGCTAAGCATGTGAGGTGAGTTGGCGTGTGTAAACAGCCCCATCTGAGTGAGTGTGGGTGTGTCTGTGAGTATGTCCTGCTAGGCACTGTTCTCCAGGGTCAGCTCCTGCCTTGTGTTTGAACTTCCGGGATAGGATCCAGTCACCAGCCACCCTGACCTAGGATCTGTGGGTTAGAAAGTGAATGAATGAACTAATACAAGTTATTGTCTAATAAAAAGTCGTAAAGTACACGATCATCACACAAATGCATCATAAACAATGTGGCCTGAGAGTACTCAGTGAACCCACCGCATTAGTGATTGTTTGAACTGTGTGGTGGGAAGGGTTGCTCCTGATGGTTTTTGCTTGGTAAACATTTTCTTCCTTGATTTAACTCATCATCACAGAAAACCACCATCACTCACTGGTTTACCAAAAATTGGGAAAATAATTATCTTACTTGCTTTTATTAATCTTTCTTAAAAGTATGCATAGTGAGCATACATTTGTTTCAATGTTTAATATTAGAAGTCTTTCAGTCTTTATCTAAAAGTTTGGTCATGTTTTTATGGCTAGAAATATATCAAAAAGAAGTTAACTCTTGTACATACCAATTAGCTTATGGTAAAATTCATTTCCTTCTGTCCCATTTTGGATCACTCATATTTATATGGAACCTTTGATAGTCTCACAGTGAGACTATCTGATAGTCTCACTGTTACCACAAGGGATCTGCCTCAGTCCTTGTGTCTGGTGACAAAAAATTGAAACAAAGTGGGTGTAGTGGTGCACACCTGTAGTCCCAGCTACTCAGGAGGCTGAGGCAAGAGGTAGGCTCAAGCCCAAGAGTTTGAAGTTGCTGTGAGTTATGATGATGCCATGGAGCTCTAGGGACTATCCAGAATGACAGAGTGGGACTCTGTCTCAAAAAAAGAAAATTAAATTGAACACCAAAGCAGCAAAACATATGCAGAAAGTTTTATTCAGCAGACCTACTCCCCAGTGCACTCCAAAGGAGCTGCAGCAGGCACGAGTCCAAGCAGACAGCGTCTTGGGATCTCTCTTTTCCGTCTTGCTGTCCCTCCACCGATGACAAAGTTATCTATGCTCATCCTTGGGTGAGAGACCTTTTAAACTGTATTTGTTCAGACCTGGATGTGTCATGGTTTCCAAAGCCCATTCAGGCTTAGCGAGGCATAGTGCTAATCTGTGGCAGTGATGGTGTCATGCAGTCAGAGTCACTTGAGGACACTCTCATCCTCTGTCTGCCGATGCACCTCCCGTCAGAGCTTCCCCAAACTGGAGCAAGTGAGGTAGTTCTACAGTGGTTACTACGGCAGCTTCACCCAGCTTTTACTTTCTTTGATTTGTGACTCTAATTTTGTTCCTACTGTTCCACCCCAGCATTGTCTCCCTGGATGTGATCTCTTGCCTCATCATAAGTGTCACACGCTGCTGAGAGTGATTTGCAGATGTTGAATTCTATCATTGAGTCACCACAGCAACATTACGTTTATTATTTCACATTTATAGGTAAGGAAACTGAGGCGCAGGGAAATGGATTCATTTTTGTTATATAGTTAGTGACAGTGCTGGAACTTTACCCTCTTTTTAACCAAGACATGATAGCAGTTACCTCTAAGTAGATAGAAAATGGGATACAGGAGTCTTCAGCTCCTGTAAAATTAAAATCCTGCAGAAAATGCAGTACAATATTAAGACTTGATAAAACTAAATGGGAAGAACATAAGAGCTCATTGTGTGAGTCTCCTTAATAAAGTATTTATAACATCCGAAAGAGGAAAGGGGAAGGAGGAGAGGAGTAGGAAGAGGAGAGGGTGGAAGGAGAGGAGTGGGAGGGAGAGGACAGCCAGGGTAGAGGAGGAATTAAAATGGAACAGACTAGAAGCAGAGGAGCAAGTGAGCGATTCTTTCTCAGATGTGAGATCATAAATGTAACCAACACATTTACTGCCACTTGGTGATGATGTACCCTAAATGACTCTTACACTGTTCTACTAATGAAAAATCTAAATAATATGGCTGAGAGTTTACAAACTACTTCCTACATCTATTACCATTCAGATATTTTTTGTAACTCTACAAGGCAGGCACTGTTGTTATTCCCATTGTACAGTCAAGAAACCTGAAGTGAAGAGAAGAAAAACACACATAATTTGTCTAGTACCCTTACAGTTAAGAGGTGCTGGGACTAGGACTGGGACTCGGGTCCACTGACTTGAATCCTCTCCAATCTCTTAAGTACGACTAGTTCAAAGAGCCTCACAGCAACCACATCTACACTAAATTGACTGACTGACTTTAAAAATGTATTTACATGGTCGTTAGTAGCACTCATAGCCTTCAAACATAAAACCTTCATCTCAGACATCGTTCTCGGCGATCCGTATTCTCAGCACTCGTGCTTGCAGAAACATCAATATTAATTCCAGCTTTAGAGTAGGCGCTGGATGGGAGCCTTCCTTTCATACTCATTTGCTCTAACTTTTTGACTTTGAAGTTGACATAATTACCAAATACTCAGTTCCTCTTTGACTAGATTCTTTCGGCACTGGAAATCTGAAGTTATGGGCAATATTATCCTGCCTTGAAATACAGTGAAGAAAGAACTGAGAAGGGAAAAAGCCTAAGCAATAATGTTTGCATCACCCTGGGTCACTAAAAGCTGATGTTTTCACTGTGAATATATTGTTCAGTGGTTCTCAACCTGTGGGCCGCGACCCCTTTTTAACAATGAAAATACGTTGCATCCTTAAGGAGGTTGAGAACCACTGGTTTATTGCTTCTTCCCTCATGGGGGGGAAAAACAACTATTCAGGTTCAAGCACGTTTTGGAGGTACAGGAGGAGTTGCCAAGAGTCTCATTTGACATGGCTTTGAAAAAAGTGACATATTTTAGCCCTAACAAAACTTTCTTGGGGCACAGCCAATAGACAAAAACCTTTGTGTGTGGAAAAATCTGTAGAATGACTTTGCTTGATTAAAAGACTGAACTTTGGAAAGAGTGCATTAAAATATCTTGGCATCTCAAATTTGTTTTTTCCAAGAGAATTAAATATATCATTAGATTGATTAGGATTTAGTTTATTCCCAAATTCTCAACAACATGTGAACACTACCAAAACAATCCACATACCTGTGCAGACCTAGCTTTTTCTTAAAAAGGCCGAATTTTCTGTAACATTTTGGGCAAATCTAATGTTTGTTTCTAGGAATGCACTACTTAATACTCTATCTGCCAGGTCACAGCCATTGGGTCCCCCATCCTCACATCATTCATCCCACCGCAAACTAGAAGCAATGCTCATTCATTATATGGGGAGGAAGGATCATCTCAGTTTGTGAAAATCTGACTCATGAAATGCATGTTTAAACAGAGTTGCCTTATTTCATATGCTTGCATAATCTACACCCTTGTTTTTCTCCATGTTTACCTTAAGAGTAAAGATTAAGATGGGGCAAGGATATGGATTGGGGTTCTACTGTGCCATTTTCTTCCCTTCTCTGATGGCTTTGTGTAAATAGCTTTATGCTGAAGAGGATCTGTAGATTCTGATGTGAAAAATAGCACCAACTTGTTTAATAGGTTTTACAACCTAATTAACACCTTAGTTAGGTGAGCTTTCTGGGTGGTTTTTCTTCTAAACTAAGAGACTCCAGCAAAGGCTTTCAAGCTCTTCAACAAAGGGGAAAGAAGGCAAGTAGGGGAAAAAATGTTCTCTCTTCTCCCTAATGTCCTGTGTGTACTATTATTCCTGAGATGCAGAAAACAGTGAATGAACAAGGTGTTGAGGTAGAAATAGCAAAATCACATTTAGATGGTGAATAACAAAAGCAGATTCCAGCTCCATTGGAATAGAGGGGTCACTGGTGAAGCCATAGGAAATAAGAGGGATAAAAAATTCAGGACCAGACAATGAGGAGGAAAACTGAATGCCAGGAATGGAGAGCCATTCAAGAGTTTTTGTTTTATTTGAGATAAGGATAACAATCGAAAGGCAGAAATGAATATGAAATAGCATTTAAAGAGTAATATGTAATATATTAAACAGAGGCCAAGTGTAGTGGCTCACGCCTGTAATCCTCAAACTCAGAGGCTGAGGCGGGTGGATTGCCTGAGCTCAGAAGTTCAAGACCAGCCTAAGGAAGAACAAGGCCCTGTCTCTAAGAAACTAGCCTGTGGCTCAGTGAGTAGGGTGCCGACCCCATATACCAAGGGTAGTGGGTTCAAACCTGGCCCTGGCCAAATTGCAACAAAAAAAATAGCTGGGCATTGTGGCGGGTGCCTGTAGTCCCAGCTACTCAGGAGGCTGAGGAAAGAGAATAGCCTAAGTCCAGGAGCTGGAGGTACCTGTGAGCTGTGACACCAGGGTACTCTACCAAGGGCAATAACGTGAGACTCTGTCTCTAAAAAAAAAAA
>NW_003852557.1:3230437-3236651 GCF_000181295.1 Otolemur garnettii | reverse complement strand
AAAAAAAAAAAAAAACTTGAACAGAAGTTGGCAACTAATTAATTGCATTAATTGTAGGATAGTAAGAGAACTAACATTGGTTAAATGACTATGTCCCAAGTTCCTTTTTACCCAAGGTTTTAAAAAAATATTACTTGATTTAGTTCTACTTTTTAAATGTTTAATTACGAATATAACTGTCATCCAGGTGGCCAACATAGCCTTCATGTCATTCTCATAGTTGTTGTCCACATTTAGAACGATTCACATGTACCCTTAAAAGATAAATCATATGTTGGCCAACTGGATGAAAGTATTTCAAACTGTATATGAAAACACACTGTACCCCATGATAGTATTAATGTGCACAAACATGATTCAACAATAAAAATTAAAAAAAAGAATAATAACTGTATATACATGCATATTATATTTTTACGTGATATAAAGTGATGTTGATACATGTTTATCTTGTGGCATGAGATTAAATCAAACTTTTAAAGATATCCATGAAACTAGAATGACTAGTGACAGTTTCTAAGTAAGGAACCTGAAGTTCAGGGACTTGCCTGCCTGAGGTTGCACAGCATGAAAATGATGGAGGTAGATTTTAACTCAAGGTGAGCGAGATAGTAGGACCCACATGATGTTCTCAGTACACTAAGAGTTCTTCTCTGGGTGACTCACAGTTTTGAGAGGCCCTGTGTGGAATGGTTCAGAGAAGCCTGTGTGTGTGAAGTGAGACTGGCCGTGTTGCTATCTCGGCTCCATCACTTACCTCTCATGTTACCTTGGGCATAGACCTTCAATGTCATGTATAAAGTGAGGCTAATAATAAATAATCTCTACCTCAGGGGGTTATGGTGAGAATGAAGCACTTAGAAAAGTTTCTGGACAAGCAGGTGCATTTATTAAATGCTGATGGTTCCCATTATTATTCAGTGCTTTAGTTAAGAGAAGAATAGCCGCCCATAATTATGGAAAAGCGATGCAGAGGCATGATTTGGGGAAAAATGGCTAAATTGGATTTTAGATATGATGGGTCGGTAATACTGGCAGTGCCTCTACTTTAGATTAGATTGGAAGGCAGTACAGTACATTTTTTTTTAGTGTGTTAGCCGAAGCTGACAGCCTTTAGGTGTACTGGGAAAAACTTTAGCTATTAACCTTTCAAATTGGCATGCTTTTTTTTTTATCCCCCATTAAATATAATGCAAAAGCTCTATTATTCCTTATTACCCACAATGTAAAAACTATATTTCGTATTGCTTTGACCTCCTGACTGTGGCTGACAACATCCACAGTCCTCTATTTGTGTCCCAGCTGGTAGAATAACGGAGATATCCCTGGCCCCTGTATCTGAGACTGTGCAGAAACTTCCAGGCCAGGACTCCACATAATTGTCATAAAGCTCCTTATAATTTTTCTAGGGGCATATTATTCTAAAGTATGCATTTTAGATAAAGCTTTGTCACATTAGACTCTAGGTAAACCAACGTACGAGCAAGAAGAACTCTAAATCCAACGATTTCAACCAGGTGATCTAGAAGTTATATTTATCCTTTGTAGTACAAACTTGCAAACATCATACGGGGAAAAGGCCATCCAATCTTTTTAACTGTGTTGTTTAGGAGCGGTGTACCTAATTTCAGTATTTGCCATTATAAGAGCAAGAAGGAAGAAAAAGGAATCATCCGGCTTCTGTCATTTACCATGGAGGGACTTTAACAAAAAGTCCTCTATAACAAGAGTAGTGGACATTTCTAGGAAGCACAACTAAAGGACGGTAGTGTGTGCAACAGGACAGTGCAGTAAATTAACACGGAGAGTTTAAAGTCTTTGGGAGTGTCAAGGACAATAGGAACCGAGAATCAAGACTGGCAGCCAAAGAGTGATACTTGAAGAATACTTAGCTAGCCAGTAAGAGAAAGAATAGGATCAATAAAAGCTGATACTGGAATGATAAAAGAATAGCATCACTGTGTTGATTGTAAAAGGTTAATGTGGCAAAAATGTCAAGGACCCAGGAAAAGGAAAATGGACAAAAGATTATTAATAAATGTGTAAATAAGGCAGCTGAAAAAGTAGGCTTCTGAAGAAGAGTTTCAATAGAATGGTGGGAATAGAAACTGCTTTTCAGAAGGCTAACAGGGAAATGGGTGGGGAAGAAATTAAGGCAGCAAAAATGTATCTCTTATTCAAACAAGGCAACCAGGGACAATGCCACAGAATTGCCAAGGCAATTAAAGAGAAATGTACCTAGACGTAAATACATAAGCATTTCCTGCCAAGTCAGTCTCATCCATAGCCAAATATTGATTTCATCCCAGCTGTTCACAGAATTTTCAAAAGAGGGAATTAGTGGAGTGTGAATTGATGGATTTAAAAAATTTATGTTTTTACTTCCACAATCCAGACGACTTCTCTTTATTTGCGCATATTTTACGAATCCCATAAGGTGTTCTATGCAATCAGAAGAGTATAATAACTTATTGTTATAATACTTATTATTATTGTGGTTATGGTGATTGGCACAAGTTCGATTTCCTTTTAAACTGTTACATTGCAATATATTTTTAGTTAATATTGACATTGCTCCGCACCTTAAATTAGCTGCTAAAAAAGTCAATGGAAACTGAACTTGCACAAATCTAATAATTTATGTTCCCCCAAAGTTTGCTATTTAAGACGGTTCTACTTTTCAGGATTCAAAATTGAACACTAATTTTAAATAAATTTATATTTCCTCGTGCAAGAAGGACTCCAAATCCAACAATTTCAACCAGGTGATCTATTTAGAAGCAACCAACTACTAATGCGTATGCAACATTTACAGACGCTAGTTGAATGTTCCTGAAACAGCTCATTTTCCCCGCCAGCAACATGTAAATACAAGCAAACCCACTTTGACCTCTTGTGCTCAACTTTCTCTCAAGTCATTAGAGGCAGTGGCTTTCCTGGTGTTACGACTTTTAGAAAAGAGCAGCCCCACACTAAATTGACTTCAAACTCTGATACAGTTTGCTAATTTTATTTCGCAGCCCTTTTCTTTTCCGAATGCAAAGGCACCTCTACGAAGGCAGACAGGGATGGTTTCCATCATAAACAGTGGTTTCAAGCTCAAATGCCAGCTATGGCCAAGCGCATTATACAGGTCAGGGGTCTCAAATTACAGCCCTCAGGCCTGTTTTTGAAAATATAATTTGTTTGGGAATATAGCAACACTCATTCATTTATGGATCATCTATTGCTGTTTCTTCCTGGAGAAAAACTTCCTGGGATAATAATGGCATATTAGTCCAGCGAGTTCTATGGTTATATGCAGTTTTAATTCTTTTCAGCTCTTAGACCAGGGGTCCTCAAACTTTTTAAACAGGGGACCAGTTCACTGTCCCCAGACCATTGGAGGGCCAGACTGCGGGCCCCAGGATGAGTTGGCTGCTAAGCAGGATAGGCAGTGGTGGCAAAAACACCCAGCAGGCCAGATAAATGTCCTAAGTGGGCTGCATGTGGACCGCAGGCTGTGGTTTGAGGACACCTATCTTAGTCCTGTCTTCGCTATAAATTGGTGAGACATAATTAAATATTAGAATATGATTAATTCAAATTGTCACCACTACTGTGTGAGGTGTCATGATTGTGCATGACGTTTTAGGGAATGGCCATTTTAGCTTCTAATAAATGGCAGGCTTTCCTGTGATCATTCTACACTCATCTGGCGGGGACAGTGGCGAGCAGATGGCTGACAGGCACCTGCATTTAAGACTCTGGAGATCCCAGGGCTGAGCACAGCCCACATGCACTATGAGAAGGAATGAGGGCAGGGCTTGTATGTAGCATACTTCTCAGTCAGGAGCCGACATGCCCAGAGTAAACCAAGATTCCAGCCCTGATCTGAAGAAACCACAAAACCAGAAATAGGATTGTTAGCCATAGAGTATATAACTTCTTGGATCATTTTCAAAACACAGGCATACTTTGGAGATATTGAGGGTTCAGTCCAGACTACCGCAATAGAACAAAGATCTAGTAAAGCTAGTCACAAGCATATTGTGGCTTCCCAGTGCACGTACAATTTATGTCTACAATGTACTGTCGTCTGTTACGCATAAGTGTGCAATAGCATTATGTCTAAAATAAAACTATATACACACCATAATTAAAAAATACTTTATTTCTAAAACATGCTACGAATCCTCTGAGCCTTCAGGGAGATCTTTTCTGGTGGTCAAAGGTCTTTCCCTGATGTTGATGGTTGCTGACTGGTCACCGTGGTGGTTGCTGAAAATTGATGCTGCTGTGGTGGCAATTTTAGGAAATAAGACAATGAAGTTTGGCAAATTGATTGGCTCTTCCCTTCCCCAAAGATTTCTGTGTAGCACGTGGTGCTGTTTGGTTGCATTTTACCCACAGTAGAACTTCTTTCAAAATTGAAGTCAGTTCTTCAATCACTGCTACTGTTTTATCAACTAAGGTGATGTAATATTCTAAATCCTCTTCCTTCCTTCTTTCTTCCTTCTCGCCTTCCTTCCTTCCCTCCCTCCCTCCTTCCTTCCTTCCCTCCTTCCTTCCTTTTCTTTTTCTTTTTTAAAATTTTTTTGACAAGGCATTTCTAGCTTTTGATTTAAAATGAGAGATGTGCAACTCTTTCTTTCACTTGAACACCCAAAGGCCATCAGAGGGTCATTCCTTGGCCTCATTTCACTACTGTTATGTTCCAAGGAATAGGGAGACCTGAGGAGCGGGAGAGAGGCAGGGGCTTGGATCAGAACACACACAACATTGATTGATCGACTGCTGTCTTTTATGGGCACAGTGTGTGGTGCCCTGTAACAATCACAATGATATCATCAAAAAGCACCAATCACAGATGACTCTAACAGATACAAGGATAATGAAGAAGTTCGAAACACTTTGAGAATTTTCAAAGTGTGGCACAAAAACAGGTAGGGTAGAAAATATGGCACTGAGAGCCTTGCTTGTTACAGGGCTGCCATGAACCTCCAATTTGTAAGACACGTATTTGAAGCAGAACTATGCAAAGCATGATAAAACAAGACATGCCTATCTGTGTTAATGCATTCTATCAAAAATATGAAGATGATGACGATTTTAATATATGATCATCATTGAAATACTAATCATGTATTTTATATTCTTTTTTATGTTAAAGTCTTTGAAATGTGGCCCATATTTTATATCTAACAGCACATCTCATTTCAGACTAATCACATTTCAGTTGCTCAGTAGCCACACATCACTGTGGATTATTGCATCAGATAACGCAAGCATAGGGATTGCGGCAGAAGGGGACGGGGAGAACAGGAGAGACATCAAAACAAGCACCACCTGAAGGTTCCCTGATGTGTTCTAGTTGACGGACGAGGACATTTCTCTAACCTTTCTGAGCCTGAGTTTCCTCACCTATAAAATAAGGAGGATACTTTGTAGAGGTGCACTAGGACCTCCATAGGTGACCACCTCCTTAAGTTGACCTAATTTTCAAAGACTGGGCATGTACCACATGTAGGTATCAGTACAGTTGGCCTAGTTCCTTGTGTTGACCACCTTTCTATGTTGACCAGTTTGGTATAGTCCTTTGGGCAATCAATTTGAAGAGGTTCTCCTGTATTGCAAGGGTCATACACAATTGTGTACATATGAATCCCTACTAAGGGACTTGAAATGTGTTCTCAGGGAGTGAAACAAACACTCATTCTTTTATCAGACCAGTATTTATTTAATGTCTAATACTGTGTGCCACTGTTGAGGGGATAGGGAAGGAAGGCCCTGGCTCTCTGTGTCACAAAACACAGGATACTGGGAAATTCAATTAGCTAATAAAGGAGAAAAATGTCCTTTGGGGACATGGATTCATGACACCTGGCTTTAAGCATCAACTTTGCCAGTTGCGTGACATTCAGTCACTATATAGTTTTGCTTCTTAATCTATGAAATTTGAGATAGCAAATAGCAATTTTATAGGATTGTTCTAAGATCTAAATGTGGTCATATGGGGGAAAGCACTTTATAAACTATGAGGGTTGACATTCTAAGAGCTTTAATATAAGGATTTAAATTTCGTTGGTTTTATTGCATGTCTGCAGTCCCGGCTAAGTAGAAAGAATATTAAAGTTCCTGATTCGTAGGGTTTTTTTTTTTTTTTTTTTTTTTTTTTTTTGACACAGAGTCTCGCCTCATGTGCTATCACTGAGGCCTATTTTCTCTGGGCAAA
>NW_003852557.1:3204447-3230417 GCF_000181295.1 Otolemur garnettii | reverse complement strand
TTGAATTTTTTTTTTTTTTTTTTTTTTTTTTTTTTTCCCTATGACTTGCCTCATGTGCTATCACTGAGGCCTATTTTCTCTGGGCAAATACAAAGATGTGTGGGACAAGAAATAATAACATTTGGATTGAGTTTAAATTTTTTTTTTTTTTTTGAGCTCTGGGGAAGAAATTAATTATGTAAAAACAGGGTAAAGTCTCCCTTTGTGAGATGGGTCACCGTTTTTGTGTCCCCTTTAAGACAAGTAGATGACATACTTCCCCCTGGAAGCACGTTCCAGAGCTGCTGTGACAGTCACCAAAGCTTCCTTCTCTTCTTTGTCTGCTCCGCACCTGTCACCACTGTCTGAACGAGCACGTTGCCAAAACTCTCTTCACATTTTTTTCCGATGAACTCAATCATCCCCAATACTCAATTTTCAACTTTTCTTTTCTCAAAATGTAAATAAGATGAGTGCCCGTGATGACAACTCAAAAGCTCTGGGGTTAAAACACTATATGTATTTTTCAGGCTGGGTAACTTTTCATCGTTCATCCTGGAAGCCCGCCGTTTCCTTTGTTCTCTAATTAAACAGTTAGGACAGCGGTGATTATTCAACCAAAAGAAACACAGAGCTGTCAAATTCTCCCTCCCTCCCTTCCCTTCAGCACGGCTTGTTGTGATTTCTGAGAACGGGTGTCAGGAGCAGATGCTTGCGGGGCGTGGGGGTGGAGTTGGTCCTTCGGGATGGCTCCTCGGGGAGCCCTTCCACTGCGGTCAACACCTCCGCTCATTCAGACACTCTGTTGGGTCTGGATTTGAGCTGAGTTGTTGCAGAATCAGACGGAGGGTTGTATTATTAAACCTGCCAACCAGGAAGGCCAGATGAGCTCTTCTGTCTGATTAAGTCAGATTAATGGAAGAAGCAGTAATGAGACTTTACCTCTTTTCTCTGAATGGTAATGGGATCCACAAGTTGGATGAAGATGCAGGAAGTGGCCACATTCTGAGGAGAGAGCCAAGCGGGGGCCACACAATTGGGGCCACATCTGTCCCTTGAGCTTTATTAAAAACCAGGGGAACTTTCTGTCTTCCCTTCCAGCCCTCAGGTTACACGTTATAACAGAGAGGGGAAGAGCAAGAATGAGAGGTGTATGTGAGGAGGGATCTCATGCTTGGGAAACTAGTTTATGGCTTTCATATGAAAGCTATCACCCAATTATAGCCCAAGAATATGGGGAAAGAGGAAAAGGGAGAGGAGGAGTGGGGAGGACGGGTAGAGGCAGGGGGATCAGTGGGACCACATGTATGGTGCATCTTACAAGGGTATATCGGAAACTTACTAAATGTAGAATCTAAATGTCTTAACACAATAAGAAAATGACATGAAGGCTGTGTTAACCAGTTTGATGAAAATATTTCAAATTGTATGTAAAACCAGCACACTGTACTCCATGACTGCATTAATGTACACAGCTATGATTTAATAAAAAAAGGGGGGGCAGGGGAACAAATCAAAAGATGGGAAAAACTTACCAGAGCGTTGTTTATGGAGATTGGGGGGGTGGTGCCTGTAACAAGGGGACATTGGCATTTACGTTGCTTTTTTAGACAGCAGCGGATAGGGCCCTCTGTTCTCTTCCCGTTTGTGACAGGGAAGGTGATAGTCAGGATGCAGTGGAGAGAAAGGAGAGGGACAGTAGAGGGACCACCTGCAGCCCCACTGGGTGTCAAGGGTGTGTGCACTTCTATGGGCTGGACAGAGGCCAGGCAGCAGGACTGCACCTCTCTTGGTGAGGGTCCACCCAAGGAGGCAATGCCCTTGGCCAAAACCTTCCAGCCAGCTAGAAGTGTTAGGAGTAATGTTGGTGGCAGAAGCTGAAGCAAAGTAAAAAGGAGGGTGTGTTCCTTTTCAAGGAGGGTCTGTGACGGAGACACAGCAACAAAAAACAGGGTCATAATCACAAACGGTTAGATGAAAATGACTTTGATTCCCCCCCACCCTTCCTATCCTGCCCCAGCCCTGGAGGAGCTGGAACAACTCTGTGTTCCTTGGGCCACAGGTCAAGGCTGAATGTGGAGATTGAAGTTTTAAACTGGGTAGGAGTGGGCTGTTCTCATTGGAAGTGACTGGGAAGCTCTGGTCCCTGTCTGAGGGGTCTTGGTAGACAGGGAAGAAAGGTTAGACCCATTCAAACTGTTGTACCAATTACATACAGTTTATCTTTAGGGCTGTTCCTCTCACCCCTTTGATGAAAGAAAGGAAAGATCTTCCTATTTATATAAAGAGTAATATCCTTTTTCTATGCCAAATGTTGTACCTATAGGTTTTTACATCCTCTATTCCATTAATTCTAAAGCTCATGTTCCCCCTCGTATTTTAATGTTTCTGAAAACATGGTGGCTCTTACAATCAATGGTGTTTTATAATTTTAATTAAGAACCTTTTTCCCTTTCTTTCTTGGAAGTTAATGTAAAATAATTGTGCAGCTTGTGTTCTATAGTCTTCAGAATTGATCAGATGAGGTGTAGTATTTCTGAGCTGGCTTCTATTAACTCCAGTTTCTAGATGCGGAACTGTGATGTTCATGCACGTTGCACCTGTCTCTGTTTTAGGAGTAACTTTTCTGTCTCCAGTGGTTTCAGGCTTTTTTCCACCTATTGAGGGATCCCTGGGAGGACAAACCAGGTTGGACGGTTCTTCAGCTGCTGGTGGTCTGAATGTCTGTGTCTCTTCCTCCTTGAACTCGTACGTTGAAATCCTTACCTCCAAGGTGATGGTGTTACCAGGGGAGGCCTTTGGGAGGTGTTTAGGCGATAAGGATAAAGCCTTCATGAAAGAGATTCGTGCCCACATCAAAGAAAACCCCAACTTTACATCTTTTGTATGAACTGGGATGAAGTTGGAGAATATTCTCTTTAGTAAATTATCACAAAAATGGAGAAGCAAGTATCTAATGCATTCAGTACTAATATAAAGCCAGGAAACGAACTAATACAGGCCCACACAAGAGAACAACTCAATTTAATTCAAGCTGGGCAGAGGAAGGAGGAGGTAGGTAGGATGGGAAAGAGGGGAGGGAGGTTGTGCTCTCGCCCAATGGGAACAAGGTTAAGGGTGCATGGCTCACTTCTTGGGTGAGAAACACAACTACGATAGGGACCTTACCTAACAAACACAAACATCATAACCTAACTGTCTGTACCTTCATATTAATCTGGAATTTAAAAAAGAAAGGAAAAGAAGGGAAGCCTCCCCTTCCAAGAGATTCTCACCCCTTTCACCATGTGAGGACGTGGGGCGGAGGCACCGTCTATGAACCAGAGAGTAGCTCTCCCCAGACTACTGACTCTGTTGACATCTTGATCTTCTACTTCTCAGTCTCCAGAACTATGAGAAATGAATTTCTGCTGTTTATAAACTTCAAGGTTTATGATATTTGCAGCCTGAATGAACTAAGATACCAACAACAGTTCTGTGTACCCGAGACCAGAAGTTCTTAAACATTTTGGTTTTAGGAACGCTTTATACTGAAGCCTCGTGAGCTTTGTTTATATGTGGGACATCTATTAGTATTTTCTGTATAGGAAACTAAAGCTGAGGGAGTTTTAAGTCAGAAGAATACACAAGCACTCCAGCTGTTGAAACAAGGACCTCATTGCCCTCTTGTACCTTCTGGAAAGCTCCACATACCCCTTGAGAGAAGATGAGACCAAACAAAGGCAAATAGCACCTTTGTTTCATTAACACGATTGTTTTATCTCAGAAGACTTGAAAGAGCCTTGGGGACTCCCAGAGTTATAGGAGCACACTTTGGGACCTGCCGTCTAGAGCTTCCCTTCTCCTCTCTGCAGCTGTGAAGAGGCTGGGAGGGAGTTTCTTTGGAAACTGTCCCATAAGCAGAAAGAGTATCTGTCCCAATACCCTCCTCAGTGTACATTGTAGAACATTCTATGTCAGTCAAAACTCAACCCCAATAAGCCCATTATGGCCCAGGCTTCCCAAACTGGTTGGCCTAAAATTTCCAATAAGGTCATTCTCAAGGCTTAGGAAGAAAAAACAATGTGTTATCTCTAAAATGACACAATGGCAAATGTACCTAGCATGGAGTCATGGGGTATCTCTCCATGAAGACTCGGAATCATGGTTATAAGGATTTAAATGTGAGAGAGACATTAGCATTCACCTAGTTTAACTCCTACTTATAGGAAAGGGGGCCTGAAGGGAATGGCCCTCTGTCTTCTGACTTACAGATTAATACCTCCAGTATTTCCTCTCGGTCATGGTGTTTTGATATATTTTGAAGTTTCAATTTAGGAGGCAGAGAAGAAAGCATACTCCTGCAGGGCTGAGTCATAAAAACCTGCTTCCCTGGGAGGGAAAATTGTGAGAATGATGGAGGAAGTGGAGAAGAAGAGAGTAAGGGAAAGGTTGGTTCCCCAGGGAGGTTTGCCGTGGATGTTAATCCCCAGGCCTGAAGGAGTCGCATTAACTAATTCCACTGTGAGAGGCAGACTAGATCAATAGGTGTAGAGGTCGGGTACTTGAAGCAGAACCTCCAGGAAAGCAAGGGAAGGGGCTGGTCTCTGGAGGGGATACAGAAAGGTTGGCTCCAGGCAAACTGTGGCTTGGGCCAGGTTGATCTCAGTTCTTTTTAATTCTTTCACCTCATTCTTTCTGGTAGTCCTCCTGTTTACAACACCTACTAATAGTTACCATTTCTCCTGAATTTGTGAGAAAGGTCTGGTACTATGGTAAGCAGTTTGCATACCTCATCTGATTTAATTCTCACAACCACCTAATGTGAGAGGCCCTTTCACTACCCTTATTTTGTAGTTATATTACATACATCCTCGTGTTGCAGTTACATTACACACAACTTCAGAGAAACCAAGTACCTTGCCCTCAGCCACGTGGTTAACAAACTGTGAATCCAACACGTAAATTGAGGCTGCCATTCCCACCGTAGTGCCCAGGCCTCTGACACCGCATTGCCTCTCCTGCCACACACTGGAGGCCATTCCTGCCATCGACGTGGACATATACTCTCTCGTCCATCATATCTTTCAATTTCAATAGCTGATTTTCAAAATAAGTATTTTTCATCTTCCCGTTGCTAATGAGACTGCTTGGTATGTGAGACATTAAGTAAATTTGCGCAAGGCCGTCTAAGGAACAGGACTGATATTGAAACTCAAACAAATTTTTGTATCAACATCCCAAAGTCCTCAAAAAAAAAAAAAAAAACTTAGGCTTTTCCGTGTAGAGGACATTTTCCGAGAACACACAGAATAAAATCTTTCCAACAGGGAGCTCTCTCTGAAATCACAGGTCTCTAGAAATGAAGCACAAAGATGCCGGTAACAAAAACCAGGCTGACCTCGGCACCTGCTTTCAGGGACTGAAAAGGAAGTAATGGATGCTGGAGTGTAACCCTGGCCTCATCTCTGGCCAGTGAGGCTGGAGGCTTCTCTCCTAGAGGTCTGCCCATCCCATATCCCAGGCGGGTTGTGTCAAACCTTCTTGGATTCCCCAGAGGGCCTGGTAGGTTCCTGCCCTGCCCTTTCTTTTCTTTCAAGCTGTTGTTTAAACACTGCGGCATCCAGCCTCCCTTCCTGGAGGATGAGGAGCATTATTGGCACTGTGGCCTTTCCTCTTGTCCTCATTTTTGTACAAAAACAACAATGCTCTCCATTGGACTCTTTTTTCCCTGCTCAAGAAAATAAAATCAGCTCAACAGGTACAGTTTTGCTGGTCAATCTGCTTCCAGCAGGGTTCCATGGTGATAGCTACCCCCACCCCGTTCTGGCCAGATGTCACGCAGGTCACCTTGGTTCCAGTATCTCTGTCCAGGTCGTAACATCCCTCACTGTCCAGGAACGCATGACCATCTTGGCCTCCAAGGACAAGAATCTATTCTTCCCTGATGCACTTTGCTGATGCTTCATGGGGGATACGAAAGTCTATACCTCTGTTTCCAGGTCATAGCCTTCCATGCTGTTCAGCTGGTCCTGACCATTGTGCCCCCATGACATAGACACAGTTGTGCAGGATCCAGACACCTGCTATGTGCCTTTCGTGATGGGGGCAGGGATGAAGAATACAGGGATTTCTGTTTAGGGGTAACAAAAAGTTAGGGAGGAGGAATAGCTAGGGGAAAGAGGTGGACTTGTAAATTAACCCGAGAGACAGGCGTGATGTTTCAAATGACTTGGGCCTTGCCTTTCATTCTTGATCTTCTTTCCTGAAATATATCGAGATACCAAGGAGAGAGGAAGGGAAGTCCCTTGTCGCCTTTGATCTGTTAATCAATTCAGTCGGGTTTGGTTTATGCAGATAAAGGGGTAGCTTCTTCTAAGTGCCTTAATTCAAAATATTCTTTATACCAAGGAGTCATAATCTGATGAAATTTCCTAAGTTCCTTCAGCAGTAATTCCTAGAATTGAGTTCCCTCTTGTTTTTATACTTTATACAGTTGTCTTGCAACTGCCATGGTGCTTTCAAGGGTGGACACCTTTTAAAACTACAGTATTAACACTACTGTAATTAGCCGAAGTTCATGTGAGGGGACCTTGATAGCGGGCCAGCTGTTCGAAGCAGGTCCCTGTCCGTGGTAATCCATCCCCCTTAGTTAGACTTAACACCTGCCCCCACTCTGCAAACTCCCTTCTCTGGACTCAGCCCTGTCCCCTCCTCTAACAAAAGGGTTTAGTCCGTCCTTGCTTATTGGCTGCCCTTCTTAGAGAGGAAAGAAAAAAAATCCCTGAAGCAATTCAGGGCTATGTCACTTGAGTCCTGTCGCAGAACTAATTCTGATTCTGGGATCAGACTCCTTAAGTGTTCAATACCGTTGGCATTAAACGCTTCAAGACTTGGGACTCTGGGATGCTGTGGTGCTTTCCAGTTGTGGACCTGCACTCCCTCTAATCATTCAGCTGGCTAATGATCCCCTGCCAGCAGGTGTAAATGAGTTTTCACACTCCAACCTGGCTTTTGTCAAACCTTTAATGTAAGTAGCTAATGAGTGCTATTGCTCTGAGTTTTCTCCTGCAAAAGAAGGGTATGTCTAGCCAGTGATATAATGACAAGTGCACACTAATGTTATTCTGTTCCGTGGTGCTGAAGAGCACGGAGAATTTAAGAAAGATGAATCTCTCAAACAAAGGCAGACTAAAAACATATTAAGCAGAGCCGTGCTGACAGCCTAATTCCATTACTTCTACACGATCTTGAATGTACTCAAGCATAGCAAGGATACCTTGGAGGTAAGCGGGAAGGAGGCAATATCCTCATTAAAAATGCGAGCAGAGCCTGCAGGCAGGCCCAGCATGGTAAATTGGCCTGGCTGGCGAGGGTAAGCCAAGAAGGCAAAAATGGATCAGACCAAACATTGTGACTTAAGCTCACAGATTTGGGATCCTGCCAAAAGGGACTGCAAATGAATAATCTTCTCCCAGACTCTTGGTGCCGTGGCAATTCACCTCTTCCTGAACAATGGGCTTTTATTTTGATGATAAACTCCCAGAGCTTTGGAAAATGCTAAGACCGACAAAACAGTTTTATTCTCTCGGCAGTTAGCGAGTGATAGACATCTTTCAAATGAGATGGCATGCATTTTAAACAATACAGGTAATGCTTTGGAAAAGAAGCATAAAAGGAAGCTCTGTTGCAATTTCCTGTGATTGTTATAAATAACGTACAACACAAATTGTTCCCATCCTTCAGGAATGGGTGGCAGGGGTTGAAAGCTATAGGATTTCTCTCTCTCTCTTTTTTTGTTCATAAGTGAAGTTCCTCCTCTGACTTAGACTTTTCCCTGTGTTTTCTTAAACATCTCCAGCATTGATTCTCTGTATCCGTCAGACAAAGAATAGGCTTGGTTCATCTGGGAAGGCCCTGCACCAGCTGCCACAGAATCATGACTCCCTATTGCTAGGTGAATAAAGGAATGAATAAATAATAAATGACTGACATGCTTCATTAATCCAAAAGTGGGTTACTGTAGAGAATCTCATAAAATCACACATGGATATCTTAACTGTTTTATTTTACATAAAAGGATATATCTCCACTTATTTGCGTGTCCTGTGATAAGAGGTCAAGGGCTTTTCTGCGGCTTTGTTACACCCTACACAGTTCTGTGTTTACTCTCTTGCATAAACCACATCAATAATAAAACTTTCACAATTTACCGTTTGGGTATCTTTAAAGGGGAGCAAGAACTTAAAGACGTATGCCAAGCAACGTAAAGGAAGAATTCGTTTAGATTTTCATAATCCCTCCCCCCCACAATGTTATGCAACCTCCTTCCTTCAACAATAGTTTTTCAGCTGTTTTATTAGCTTCCCATGGCTACTGCAACAAATTATCACAACTTCAGTAGCTTCAAGCTACACAGATCCATTATCTGATCATTCTGGAGGTCAGAAATCTGAATAGGTCCCGCCTTTTAGCAGAGCTGTGTGTCTTTCTAGAGGCTCCCGGGGGGGGGGGGGGGAATTTTTTTTTGTTCATTTTTCTAACTTCTAGAGGGTTCCTGCATTCTTGGGTTGGTTGTACCTTCCATCATCAACGCCCAGCAAAGAGCAGCTGTTTTTCTTACATTGTATCACTCTCACAGATGCTAGGTCCTTTCCCTTTCATTTTAAAGATCCTTGTTTTTATAGTACCTCTACACAGATAACCCAGGATAATATCTTCATCTTCAAGTCAACTGATGAGAAACTTTAATTCCACCTGAAACCTTATGTTGAAAGTTGTCATGTAAGGTAACATCCTCACAGGTTCTGGGGATTAGAATGTGAACATCTTTGGGGGAGCATTTTTCAACCTATTACAGCTATTTTAAGCTATTCCCAAACATATGATTTGTTTTTAATTGGTAAAGCAACTTTCTTTTCATAATCATATTTTATTCATTTATATAAATTTAATTAAATGTAATAACTGCAATTAGACATGAATCTTTCACATTTATATTTAGAAACTGAAATAAAAAAAATCAGGAAATCATAATCTCATCTGGATGGGGTATTGGGAGTTGGTACTCTTAGTCAATATTCTTCCTTGTAAACAGAATCCTAAATTTATTTGGGGTGACCATGTATTCCACTGTGGGTCATTAATCAAGTTAAATTCCAATCCTGTTCCTCAGTTCTATAGATTCCTTGGCTGCTAAGTTTGGCCAAACCAATACTCAGTGTTGGCCAGTGAAACCTAAGGGAAAATTTCTTACAAAGGCTTCTGGAGAAGTTTTGTTTCTCTGATTTAAAAAAGAACCATTGAATAATAATTGACAATATTTTTAATCCCCTTTTTTTTCCTCTTGCTATTTTCCTTCCATAATGGGAAGGACATGGAAATGATCTTTGGAGCTTCAGCAGCTGTTTTGTGACATGAGGGAGAAGGCAATGCAATCTTGTGTTTTTGACCAGGGCTTATTGAATTTTAAACTGGAACTGCCTAATTCTGACATCTTGAAAAGTGAGAAAAGGCAATTTCCTAGAGTTTTCTTTTCCTTGTGACCAAAAATACAGAGGGTGCCAAAAAATGTACATACATTTTAAGAAAGGAGAGAAAACACTCTATTAAAATTGTAATACTCAAGTCACGTTTGACTTCTGCAATTATAAGAGGTGCTCAAACATGACTTGCATCCATTTTTTGATATCAGTATATATTGAGTATTGCAATTTTAATACAATTTAAAAAAAATATGTGAACATTTTTGTGGCATGCTCTATATTACTTACTGATCTAATAGATGTAGATGAGTGTGGACACACTAGAGAAATGACCACCAGCTACGACTATGCAATGTGTTCTGAGCTTCGGTCAGTAACCTTTCAAAGGGAACTGAACACAGGACTTAAGCAGGACAGCTGGTCAGGTGGGGGACACTTAAGTGACAACCTGCCATTCATTGAAAGGACCCTCACAAAGTGATATGTAGTCTAGTTGTCGTCAATGTCAAGATCATCTACATATGGCTGGACAATGTTATTTAGTTTAGAAAAGCCACATATTCAAAACAGAGTAGGACGTACGTTTTGGTTAAATTTAGCCTTGATTAGACTTCTAGGTGTCCTGAGTGCTGCCGTAAGTCTGCCTCTTTAATTTATCTCCTGCTACCACCACGTCTCTTCCCATGGCCTGGCAATGCTGAACCGCACGTTGTGTATAAACTGCTTCTTGCCGATTCATAATTATATGCCTTTGGATGTATCATTCCCAAGCTAAGAATGCCCCTTTTCTTCCCTTGACCACAATGAAAACACAAGTTATGCCTCTCAAACACTTTTCAAGTTACACTTTTCTGTGAGCCCTTCCTTTCCCTGAAGTGTAGCCACTCTCTGCCCTCCTTCCAACAGAGTGAGTCACTTAATTACTGCAGAGTTACCTTGAATCTCTTACCTACCTTTACCGCTAACCTTGTACAAATCTCTTTCCTGGTCCAGTCACATTCGTAACTCTAGTATCTATTGCAGATCCTGATAGGCAATAGTCCTAAAAATTTCTTCATCAAATTAAATTCTTATCTAATCAAACCTATTATTTATGAAGTTAGATTTACAAATAAATTAAATGACTATTATTAATTTAAAAATACTGTTTTAACAAAAGAAAATTTCTTCCTTCTTGTATTCCTTCCTGGTTTCCTTTTTTAATAGCAAGATAGTGCAGTATATCAGGGCTTGCTCTGGAGTCACTATACTTGATTTGAACCTTGCCTAGGCTACTTAAACAAGTTTAGCAAACTTGGGAAAGTTATTTAAACTTTCTGACCTTCATTTCCTCCCCTACGTAATGGATATTGAAGTGATTTGCTCCGCAGAGTTATTAGGAGGTTACAAAAGCTAATCTGTGTGTAAATGTATATATAATAATAGCATCCTGATAGCCACACAGTGTCAAAGATTCAATCTGCTAACGCTAAATTCCTCTAATCCCATCCCATTCAAAAGTATCCCAGAATACCCTACTCAGATATGATCTTCTTGTCTCAGGTCCCATAATTTGTCTCTGTTCTGACAGTTACATTGTCTTAAAAGATTATTTATCTGGGCATATATATATTGTCTCCCTTGGCAATATAGAATAGTCAACGAGAGCACAGACTCTGGATCCAGACCACATGGGTGCTTAGCCTTTTCTGCCACTCAACAGTTATATGATGAAAATGTGATTAACCTTTCTGTACCTTAGTTCTTCCACTTATAAAATAAAGGTAATAAGAATGCCTAATCATAGTGCCTAATGAATGCCTATTCAATTTAAAAGTGTTAATACATGTGCAGCGTATAGAGTAGTACCTGCCATATCACGAGCACTCAATAAATGTTAACATTGCTATTAATTATATAATACTAATTATAACAATCGTTTAATATTAATAATAAGGGACATTAAACCTCCTTGATGGCATAACCCCTATCTGGCAGATGTTTGTGTCTTCTGAAATTCCCGTTGGTTATTCAAGACGTATTTGAAAGTGAACTCTTGGAGGCTGAATGAATGTGGCTGCATCAGTCAGGGTCTGTCTGCTCAGCATCTAGGTAAGCACTCTGAACTCAGGTGCTTGCTCTTAGATTTGGTTTCTTCATCATGTGCTCTGGAGATGCAGAGCTATAAAGGAGGTTGAAATTATCACTATAACTAAGAAGGAGCTATGTTTTCAAGGTTAATTTTTCCCTCTGTGTTGTTAGCGTAACACAATTACATGAAGGTGGAATTCACAGGACTCAGGAAAGGAGACCAGCGTGTGATTTCGTCTGAAGTCCTGTGACACATCTGTAGCAGGTACGATTTATTTACTAACTAAAAACGGGGATGAGGAAGTTACAGAACTTGACTCTAGGTTCTTGGAATCCAGGGGTCAAGGTGCTTGACAGCTGCTCGGTATTTCTCTGGGGATTATGCTCATGAGCACTGGAATCATTGCACAAGCCTAATGCGGGCATTTCGGCTGGTGAGCTTGAGGGCTCCCTCCGCATGACAGATGAGGTTTTGGACCCAACAGGCCTTTTCAGGCGGACTTTTAGCTGCTGATCATCAATTGTCTGTGCTCTGGTCATACTGATCCCTGACAGTGTCCTGTCCTTTCAACATTTTTCTCTACCTAATGATCTTCTACTTTTCCTTCAAAAGTAGCCTCATTGTGCACGTGCTCCATCACTCTTCCCAGCCCCGCCTTCTGTGCAGTGTGTTAATGATTAGCTAATGTCTTCCCCTAAGTGCTGAGTTGCACCAACCTTCCTCCCTAGGACCTTCCCCTCATTTCTGGGTGTCTCAGAGGGAGCTTTAACACACTGACGCTCAGTGGATCTCAGTGTTTGCTCAAATTCATGTAGGAAGTGAATGTAGGGATAGTATCGGCAATTAGTGAGTGTTTTCTACAACTCAGGGACATTGGCAAGATGTCTGTATGGATCATTTTCATCTAATACTTATTTAAAAGGAACTGGGCTCAGAGCGATGCGTGTGTTTTCCCAGGTTTGGTTCCAGGGCACCCGGTGTAGCTGGGATCAAAACCCAGGACTTGAGGCCCAGTCAGGTACAACTTCTGAGCACTGCATCACTGCCCCTCATTCAATATTTACATTTCGTTCTGCCGTTTCCTGAATTTCTGAGCTATGTCCTTCTTTATTGTTCCTAGTTCATCGTGAGACATATCAAAGATGCTAAATAGGAACTTGCTAACTGATGGAACAGCTAATGTCCCCCATATCCCTTCAAAACATTTATTGCCACCTCATTCAACACCATAGTTATCCTAGGAGCTATGAAATTTGTGGCTCATTTGGAAACAACACAAATATCAGTAAGTGAACATTAGGTGGTCTAGACCAGGGCATTTAAAATGACATTAACAAAAGACCTATGATAACATGGGGAAAACATAAAGTAACATGCTAAAACTATATTTTCAGTAAAAAAAATAAATAAATAAACAGTTGTGGTGGGCGCCTGTAGTCCCAGCTACTTGGGAGGCTGAGGCAAGAGAATCGCTCAAGCCCAAGAGTTTGAGGTTGCTGTGAGCAGTGACGCCATGGCACTGTACCCAGGGCGACAATTTGGGACTGTCTCAAAATAATAATAATAATGATAATAATAATAAAAAACAAAAAATATAGGATTTAAACTTGTATTATTCATATAATCTGAATAACTTAAAGCTATATTGCTAGATTAAAAGTTATTGATTGTCAGCGGAGGAATTATAATATTAGCTCATAGATATATAATCTTATTTTCTTAAATACATATATAATTTTATAATTAGTAGAAAACTTCATATTAAAGACATATGTAGGGAGCAAATGTCATATCAAATTCTTTTAGTATCTTAAAATGTCGACTAGAGGACAGTCTTTTATCAGCGCCGAATTGCATAGGAAAAATCTGATTAATTTTATTGATCTCTAGCTAAGTCAGAAAGATTTAAAACCCTTTAAAGCGTGTCTAATAGCATGCCAACCGCAGCTTTTGAGGACACCGAAAATTGGGTCACGTGGAAATGCATGATTCTCAAATATGGTTTCTGATTATCCAAGATTAAAGTCTTCATTTACACTCTTCATAACGGATTTCTCTGGCTGGTGTTTCAAAGAGTTGCTCACCCCTTTGCGGAAGAAAAATTACAATTCTTGTTGATAGAGGAATAAATGAAAATATTTTTTTGGGAAGTTGCTCATATTTGTGTCATTCTGAAGCCCATGGGTTGGGACTCGAACATAAAAGTGTTCTGCCCACTTAGCAGATATGAGCTCTACTTATCTTTTCAAGGAAATTCAGATCATTTATATCAAAGCAGTATTCCCATCTTGTTGAATTTCCTCAGCCACTTTTCTAAGTACTGCCACATCACATCAGAAAGTGAACCAAGCTATCATATTGCTCTCTTCATGAAGCCCAGGGATTAAATATGCCTCCAGGACAAAAAAACCAACACAAAGACACACATTGCTCGTGTTATCAGTAAGATGTGGTATATTATTTACCTTAGTTTCCAAAAATAACTACCTAACATATTTTTACTTTAATGAAGATTCCAGATGTCTGAAGGGATATTAAGTCTTTAGCTACTGTGATGATTATGATTAGGTTTTGAGACGGAGTCTCACTTTGTTGCCCTGGTAGAGTGCTGTGACGTCACTGCTCACAGCAACCTCAAACGCTTGGGCTGAAGCAATTCTCTTGCCTCAGCCTCCCTAGATACTGTGATTATTTTTTTTATTTAAAGAATTATGATTCCAAGTATTATTGGCCTCCTTGCCTTACTGAAGAAAATATGCTGAATATAATTTACTCTTTCCTGGTAATATACAGTCAACACACAGTCATTGGCTACTTTATGGTGTTCTAACAGACTCAGTTCCTCGGGGACTTCAGACGTCTCTACAGTTCCTTGGCAAAATGGTCCCAACTGCTGCAGTTTTCATGTTACTGGTGTCTGATTCTAAGCATTCTCCTGCCTTATCACTTGCGTAGACTCTCAGCATCAGCTACTGCCAACATTTTAATCTCATACTAGCAGCTTCCACACCTGTTAACCTGCTGTTGGTCGGAGAAGACAAAGGGAGAGTAACTGATTTCTGAATGAAGAACTCGGCATTCTCTGTGGTCACCTGCATGGAGTTGACTGTAGATGGGCTTGGAGACATGTACTGTGTGTGTGTGTGTCTGTGTGTGTGTATAAATGTGTATGCCCTTGTACCTAATGATTGTGTCCTTAGTCATCTCCCACTTAGATGAAATTGTTCCCTACTGTGAGCTTCTGATAAATGGAGCTTTATAAAACATATATTTTTATGACAACATATGTTGTCATGATAATAATATGTTGAAGTCATTTTAAAAACTAAAGATGGTTTTGGAAGTGGTAAGATGCATTCATAACATAGTATCTGATGGAAGCAAGCACTTCCATCATGGGTATTATAGTATTGGTTCCTTTTTTAGGAAAGCTAATCTTTTGAAAAGATTTGGGTTCAAAGTCTCTTCTTGCTGATAAACGTCACCTTTCGTTTAAGTGTGTTTTTGAAGTGGGCAGTTTCACTTAAACTTTCCAAATTAAACTTCAAGAACAAAATCATCTTCAAGAAACGTTCTGATATCCCTCATCACCTTCTGATAGAGAGGGGAACGCTCACTCAGTCAAAAGTATTTAAAATCACTCTTTTGAACTTCCATTCCTTCCTGAGCCGCTGAGTGATGCCCGAGAACTTCAGGTCTATCAGAGAGCATTTGCTACTCAGGAAACGAGGAGTAGGACACGTTCCTCAAAATGTAGTAGATACTTTTTCCTCATGAAGTCACACGAGAGAGCAATATAATTCTTAAAAAGTGTTCAGCTGGGGATGGAGCCTGTGGCTCAAAGGAGTAGGGTGCCGAACCCATATGCTGGAGGTGGTGGGTTCAAACCCAGCCCTGGCCAAAAACTGCAAAAAAAAAAAAAAAAGTGTTCAGCTGATTGAACAGTTCAAGAGTAACCTTAGCACTCTGGGAGGCAGAGTGGTTGCCTGAGCTCAAGAGTTTGACACTTGACTGAACAAAGCCAGACCCTGTCTCTAAAAATAGCCGGGCATTGTGGCAGATGCCTGTAGTCTCAGCTACTCAGGAGGCTGAGGCAAGAGGATCACTTGAGCTCAAGAATTTGAGTTATGGTGTTCTGGAACTCTACTGGGGCAAGAAAGTGAGACTCTGGCTAAAAACAAAAACAAACAAACAAAACAAAAGATACTATCTATGTCCTGCTCCCCTGAAATGCAAAAGAGCCATTATTGAAAGATGTTACACAGTACTACGACATATAAGTTGTATACCTGTTTATCTCATTATAGACTGATGTTTGTGTGTCTCCCCCAATTTAATTTTTTAAATATTTTTGTTTATTTTAAAAATTTTTTATTTTTGAGGGAACATAATAGGTGCACATACTTCTGGGGTACATGTGACATTTTGATATCCTATGAGATGCAGTAATTAAATCAAGGTAACGGGAATAATCACCCTAACCATGTATCATTTCTTTGTGTTAGAAACATTCTAATCTCATTTTCCTAGCTATTTCTAAATGTATTATCGATTACTGTCAACTGTAGTCACCCATTATCCTATCAAACATGAGATCTTGTCCAAAATTTAGAATCGAAACCTATGTCATGGAGCCATAACAAAGAATGCAGTAATGCATTTTGCAGTCTTGGATGGAACTGGAGACCATTATCCTATGTGAAATATCTCAGGAACGAAAAACCAAACACCATATGTCCTCACTAACACGTGGGAACTAAACCAGGGGCACACATGGGGACAAAGAGATGTAAAGGACATTGGAATCCAAGAAGGGTTGCAAGGGGTAAGGAGTTACAAACTTATCTACTTATTAGGTACAGTAAACACTGTGAAGTTGATGGACACATGAAAAGCCCTGGCTCAGTGGTTCTCAACCTTCCTAATGCCGTGACCCTTTCATACAGCTCCTCGTGGTGTGGTGACCCCCCAACCATAAAATTATTTTTGTTGCTACTTCATAACTGTAATTTTGCTACTGTTATGAATTGTAATGTAAATATCTGATATGCAAGATGGTCTTAGGTGACCCCTGTGAAAGGGTCATTCGACCCCCAAAGGCGTTGTGACCCACAGGTTGAGAACTGCTGCTGGCTTAAGCATTACATGAGGTATCCACATAACAAAAATATTTGTACCTCTTCAATGTTTTGAAGTTAAAAAATTATATGTTGTATAAATTATTTATTATAAATTATACTTTATAAATTATAGTTATATATTACATAATATTTTATTAATTGAATTTATATTCAATTATATTTTAAATTCAGTTCTATATTAAAAATATTACCCTATTTGGCTTGGCGCCCATAGCTCAGTGATTAGGGGCAACAACTGCAACAAAGAAATAGCTAGGCGTGTGGTAGGTGCCTATAATCCCAGCTACTTGGGAGGCTGAGACAAGAGAATTGCTTAAGTTTAAGATTGCTGTGAGCTATGATGCCACAGCACTCTACTGAGGGTGACATAGTGAGATTCTGTCTTAAAAAAAACTATGACTCTACTTACTCTGATGTACAAAGATGAGAACAAATACCCTTGGTAAAAGTGTAGTACCCATCCTATAATAGGTACACAGTTCAAGCTATGGGAATAATATTGTTTGCCAAAAACAATATGTAAAAGAAAATATAAAACATAAGATTTAATTATTTCAGTTTTTCTGCAGCTTGGGGGCAAGTGGCAAAGCTGTCTTTATTTTCGTACAATTATGTGGTATCTTATAATACATATAAATCAGTTATGCACATATGATCAAAATCAGTAATAGCAGAGAGTTCAAGAAGTCCAGATGTGTTTCTAATTAAAGAAGTCTGTACACACAGGCTAGCCAGCACAGCAGGACTGCACGTGAGGAATCTCCATCATTACCAAGTAAACCATGTGCATATCTTTGGATGGGCTCAGATTCAAACTCCTTGAGAACACAAAACTTTTTTATTGCAGATTAAATATCAGTCTCTGTGGTCCTGATCACGTTTTACTTTTTAATTCCCATAAAACTTGCAAATCTGCCATTCTGTCAACGTATCCCTTGCAGTTTGCTGTTCCCGTGATTCGAATGATTTGTGTCCTAAGCAATTAAAGTCAAGGAACAGATTCAATGAATTTTCACAGAGTGCCTCCTGTTTCTCAGGGTTTTTAACAAATAATATCATATTTAATTCTCACACCAATCCTGCAAGCCAGATGCTACTTTCTTCGTTTTACAGTTTAGGAGAACTGGGTACAGAAAAGTCTACTCTTGTGCTTAAGAGTGCTTACTCTTGTGCTACTCCCTGCAAGGAAGGAAGCAGGTGTGATGAGTCATGGTTTGGGCTTCCATCTCAGTCCTCTTGCTGTTGCAAGGCAGCTTCTTAGGCCAGAATTCTGACAATAAAGAATTAAAGATGTATCAGGCATCCATCCAGGCAACCAGTGTCACTGTATCCTGTAACCAGTATCTGTATCCTAGACCCTCTAGAGAGAATCACTATTAGCATACTTATGAGGAGATGGAAGAGATGGTGAACAGCAGGTGTAGGACAGTTTGGGAGTGGCTGCCTTAGGGACACAGCAGGGTAGACATAGCAGAAAAGTTCAGCTCTGCCTGTGGTCCAGCATCTGTGCTGATGAGGGTGTGTGGGGCCCCTGCAGCCTCATGGCCATACCTGGTCCTCCAGATCCCCAAGTGTGGCCCCGCCATCGAGTCCAAACATCACAGAACAGATCCCCACAGAAGGATTTGTTCTGTAAAATTTGGATTCAGTTAAAAGATGGAGACTTCACATCTTTTGTTTACCTGGAGGAGCTGGAACATAGTCTTCTTAGTAAAGTATCTCAAGAATGGGGAAAAAAGTATCTAATGTACTCAATACTATTATGAAATCAATATATAATCGCCTACACATTCATACAAATGATAACACAAAACTATAGTCCAGAAAGAAAGAGGGAAGAGGAGGGCGAAAGGAGGGGAGAGGGGAGAGTGAGCGGAGGGAGGGTATTTGGTGAGACTTCATCTATTGTGCATAATGCAATGGTACATTTTAAAACTATTCAGAGTAGAGTATAAATGTCTTACCACAACAAATAAGTTAAGTGAGGTGATAGTTATGTTAACAAGTTTGATGTAAGCTTTCCACATTGTATATCAAATTAGCACATTGTACCCCATAAATGCATTAACGTACACAGTTATGATTTAATAAAAAAAATAAATAAAAGGCCAAACTCAAGGATCTATTAGGCCATATTTGGGCCCAAGGCTACAGGTTCCCTGCCTCTGGTTGAAAATCAGTTAAGGTCTACAAAGAGTTATGCTTGCCGAACTCTTTCTTACACGTCAATACTTGTGCGAATCTTCTGGGTGGATAATGATGAAAATTAGATTCCTGGGCCCAGCCTGGATACTGAGATCCAGTCCTCAGAGAACCCAGCACTTCCCCTGTGATAAAGAAAGAAAGGGCACTGGTGGCCATCTGGCCCGAGACCTCGCTCTCTGGGATGGCCACAGTGATACTCAGCAACTTAGGAAACTTCCACTGGCCACTGAGCTGCTGCTTACAAGTTCCTCATATAGTTAAATCATATGATTCATGTCACAGATGCAGAAAAGAGTTTGATGCATAGGAAGTTCTCCCTACAACTCAGCTATAAATTTAAAAGACGTGAAAACTGAACTCCACCTGTGGGAGACATATTGGCCAAGTTGACACTCCAAAGTCAAAGAGGTAAAGAGGTGGTATTCAAAACAGCTAAAGAGCTTCTATTCCACCCCTCTCATTTTTCTCACAATTTTGTGCTCCTAAATTTGAATGTGGAAGTTTGTCCTGACGTCACTAATTACTAGCGAATAAATGAGACATCCGGAATAGAGAATACTAATAAAATGCACCCTTTCCCAAACACACATGTGCTGTCCTCTTTCTCTCAGGCTCAGTTATTTCATTATATTTATAGGGCACCATAGGCAATACTGCCGTATCAAATAATAATTTAAACTTAAGCTCTTTGACATGTAAGTCAGCCACTGAAATAATCGTAAGCTATATGAGTGTATCACCTGACACTCCAGATCCTTGCAGAAGAGACTGTCTAGGAACCTGGAAAGATAGCTTTGAATATGTTCTCTGACAAGTTGTGTCTAGGCCGAAATAGGACAATTTACTGCTTACATGCAAAGCATCTTAGGAAGAAAACAGAACAGGGGCATAATCTTCCATAAAGAAGGAAGGCAATTTATTTCTTGAAGAATAGGCAGAGGGACAAAGTACCTGGCTACTGCCAGGGCTCTTTTGCAATTCAGAGGATGACTGTATGTAGCTTGGTTTATAATGAGTTTTTCAGGGAAGCAATGCAGAGCTACTCTCTGGAACTTTGCAGTATTAGTCTAGCCCTCGACCAGCTTGAAAAATGATAAATCTTTGTCCCTGAAATAGCATCTTTTATGTTTAATTTATTGTCTTTAGCTTGAACAAAGTCCCTCTATTTATTTTCCCTGGCCCCAGGGGTTAATAATTTATTTTCTTCAGCCTCAAGAAGGTCGTCTTCATTTGTTTTCCACAGATCAAGGAGGAAAGTTTTTAGATGCAGATCAAATGGTAGCAGTGAGCATAGACGCTGAGGGACAGAGTATAGATGAAGGTTTATTCCTCAGACCTTGTTGAGCATCTTCCTACATTTGATAGCACACGTTAGGTTTAATTGTGTGTAGTGATGAAGGCAGCCGGGGTTACAGATTCCTGCAACAGTGTAATAAATTGACACTTGTCTTGGACATTCCCTGGTGGCATGTGAGAGCTGAGTTAGGAAAGTTGATGGTATACACCTCTTCTCACTTCCATGGTCAGTGTTAGGAGGTTGGTAACTTGAAATTGGCCCATAGGGGAACATTTACACCCCAGCAATTGGCAAATGGCACATGTTAGATGTATCTTTCTTTTGTTTAGAGGGGTAATTATTAAGCATGTCTGGCATGCTACTCTCTCTACACTCACATATGTGCATTTGTAATATAATAAACACCTTTATTCTGCTTCCATAGGCATCTGCGGTTAAAGTCATATCCATCTTCCTCCTGGGTTTTTCATTTAGTCAGTAACCCAGGAGTGTTGACTTGGGAACTGATAATTCAGCATGAAGTATCCAGACTTTATTCTTTCCTTAAGTCTTTCACAGGACAATTTTATATTTGTTTTTAGTTGCTAAGATTTAAGGACCTTCTGAATAGTAATCAGACAAATTTTATTGTTCTGTTTTATATCTTTACTTGTTAAGTATCAATATCTCCAAATGTCTGTCTGGTCGAGAATTCCTAAATTAGTCTATTTTTCCGTCCTTTTATCTCCCCATGGTGTCTTCTGACTAACACCCTAGCTTCCACAGCAACCTGTGGAGACGATAAGATCTTCAGATGCTGGTAAAACAATATTTGTATTCACGGTTAAAGGAGAATAGTTTAAAGCCTATTCTTTAGAAGAAACAAAAACAAAACTTCCAAGCAATAATAATATTTGCCTTGAAGAGGTATCTAGAATAACTTAAAGTTTATTTCCAACTAGCCGATTTAGAGGAGAGGGACCAGGTTTGACAAGTGATTTCTAACCATGTCATATGAGAGAGAACTGAATGAGTAAAATACCACATGGAATAGTAGTTAATCCAGGGTCCTCCCAACCACAACAAGGTGGGCATGAAAAACTTGTCCAAAAGTAGTGGAGCCTGTTCTGGGAAACGGGGACAAGAGTTTAGAACTTTTATTTACATTTTCTAAATGAACAGAGATTTTTCCATTATTTAATTCTTGCTCAATATTTGCCAAGAAAGAACCACCTTACAAAATAAAACCATCTTCTTAAGAAACATAATGTTAAAATTGCAAGTCTGTGGATTTGGTATGAAATGTACTACTCAATGTTAATACAAGTTAGCGAATGCACATCTTCATATGTTGCTGGTGAGGGACGAAACTGGGAGGTATTTTGGAAATATACTTCAAAATCCTAAACATCGGTTTAGGACTTTATTCTATGGATTTTATTTTGTGAGAAGTAGTATTGACATGCAAGAAGACTTAGATATAGAAGTGTTGGTGGAAGCATTCCAGGACATCAAAGACTTGGAATAATATGGGTGTCTAAAAATAGGTAACCATTCAAATAATGATATAACTATTGATTGGCATGATGCGACTTATTAACTATTTGAACTTGAGCAACATTAATCCCTCTGAATCTGTCTTAAATATGTAAAAAGAGTAAAATGCTAATAGTTAATATTTATCTAGGGATGATTTCATGCAAGCACTGCTCTAAGTATTTTATATATATTAAGCTATGTGTATGGTTCTTACCTATAATCCCAGCCCTTTGGTAGGCCAGTGAAGGAGCATCACATAAGGCCCAAAGTTCAAGACTAGCCTTGCATACATAGTGAAACTATCTCCAAAAAAAAAAAAAATTTAAAAGACCTAGCAGGGCATGGTGTAGTGTACCTGTAGACCAGCTACTTGGGAAGCTGAGGCAAGAGGATTGCTTGGGCCCAGGAGTTTGAGGTTACAATGAGCTATGATGATGCCACTGCACTCCAGCCTGGGTGACAGAACAAGACCCTCTCTCAAAAATAAAATAAAATAAAATTTAAAAAAAGAAGTATTTTTTCACATATTCATTTACCGTTCACAAAAACTCTATGAGGTAGGTATTTCTTATCTGAAACTCCTAGAGGGTGAGAAACTTGCCTCTGATTACAAAGCTGGTAATTGGCATGGCTGCCCTTCTAACTCTGACCATCCCCCTCTGTCTTCTTACGCTGTGTTAGAAGCACACAGTTTTACCTCACAGAACTGAGAGGAGCATGTGAATACAGATTGTCAGACATTAGGTACGAACTCAATAGTACTTCCCATTAAAAATAAAGAAAGCCAGTAGGAACTAGTTAAAAACTTGGTTGAGTCTAGAAAGATCAGAGGCAAGACAACTGCAAAAGGGGATTTGAATGAATTGGAAAGTCCTTTTAGGAATGATGTACTTGAGAAACGTGTACGCCCTTGTACAGCACTGACAGATTTGGAATCGCCTTAGACTTACCGGAAAGTCTTGCTACAGCGCTTGTACTGTGGAGCTTTTGAAGCATGGAGATCAGGAATAAAAGTTACCAGAGTACTCAGAAGGAGGGGACCATTGAAAGAAATACCACAAGCAGCTAATAAGTGGTGCCTGGCTGAGGCAGAAAGGATGGCACTTGGAGGCATTGCACACAGAGCTATTGGCTGTCACCGAGGAGAGGATGGAGAGCAGACAGGGAGATAAATAGAAGCTGTCCCTAGGTAGGGATTGCAGGATGCTCCTGATGCACTTGCGGCAATACAAGAAGCTCCAGAGCTGAATTAGAAAATCTGATATTAGTGAGTGACTTTCCTGCATCTCAGCACCACTACAGTGCTCAGGACAGGTTGGTGTTTAATGCCCGGGAAAAGAAAAGAAAAGAAAAAAAAGACAAAGCAATTATGCTGCAAAACTATTCTTAGTTGTGGTTTTACTAATCTATGAGTTTTGAGATATTGCAATTAATGCTTGAGTAACACTAAATGTATAATTTAAATTTCTTGAACCTATTAGAAACTTTTCAAATTATTCCCAGTTTGTGTTCCTTGGGTCTTGGATGGATTTTACTCAACTTCATTTTTATTTTATTTATTTATTTATTTATTTATTTATTTATTTATTTTTTGAGACAGAGCCTCAAGCTGTTGCCCTGGGCAGAGTGCTGTGGCATTACAGCTCACAGCAACCTCCAACTCCTGGGCTCAAGAGAGTCTCTTGCCTCCGCCTCCCAAGTAGCTGGGACCACAGGCGCCCGCCACAACGCCCGGCTATTTTTTGGTTGCAGCCGTCATTGTTGTTTGGCGGGTCCCGGCTGGGGATTCGAACCTGCCACCTTAGGTGTACGTGGCTGGCGCCTTAGCTGGTTGAGCTATAGGCACCGAGCCAACTTCATTTTTATTTAAGTTAAAAAAGTTTTGATGTGTACCTAAAAAAGGAAATTTTATACATACATATGGATTTTTCTATGGGGTAATTGAGGCCTAGCAAAACATCAGTTTGTGTTTTATAGCATTAGATACTGGTGCATTTTTCCTTCCTTCAAAGGGTACATTCTATTGGTAATATTCATTCACTTCTTCCAATCATCTAGTTTTATTCCCACCCAAATGTGCTGTTATGTTTTGTATACATTTTTTTGTTCTCCATTTCTAAAAAATTTAATTACATCATGCATGCATAGTTGTTCATTAAAAAATTAAACATAACAGAAGTTTTTCAGGTTTTATACACGAGAGACCCTCTCCACTGACAACCATGTACTTGGTAGTCAAGAGTAAGTCCTGACTCTCATACCCAAATTTGCCAGGCCAAAATCTGCAGATTTATGTTTTAACCTTTATATTTTATAATATTTACTTAGTAACCTATTTTTATTAAAAATATTACACACACTTGCGGAGCAGTACAAAATGGTGTACTATTAACAGCAAACAAATAAATAAGCAAACTTAAATAAAGGTGGTGATTTGAATGCCTGCCTTTATCTGCTGCCTTCTGACACTCCTCTAAAAAATGACAGATCGAGAAAAGCATCAGTGCACAAGCGCAAAGAACAATAGAGGAAATAATAGCAACACACAGTTGGAAGCTGGAAAATAGACGGACAAGTGGTGACTGAATTAGCCAATTCAAGGAAACGGAAATCTAATTGGGCATTGCTGGAAGCTCCCTATCAAGTTAATTTGCTTTGTAAAACCTCATAACAGAAACCAAAGGCATGGAGCATCTCTGCCCGTGATAGTGAGGATGAGGAGTTAAAAAGCAGTTCGAAAAGAAAGATTCTGTAAGTAGTGAACTTCCAATTTCCCTTTCATGGGTAATTGGCTCTCACCCATGCTGGCAGAAAATTGGGGGTCTACCCTCTGGAAAATTTCAAACAGAGATTCCCTTGGCCACGGGAATCTGAGCACAGAGGGTGAGAATAATAGATATACTAAATACAGGAAATCTAAGGAGAATAGGAACCAAAATGACTTCTGTAGGAAGGGAAATGGAAGAGGCTTCTTCAAGGAGACTTACCATCTCCAGAGAAAAATACCTAAAGATTATCCTATCGTAAAACCACAGTCAAGAATTCCACTCATATTCACAGAACTTCTGTAGACCATTTTGTTGTCAAATTATTCAACATGATCGCACCATTAGACACCTGGAGAAATTCTTCATCTTGAAAGACAGAAACGGATACGAGTAACAACAGCAACAACTAAACTTGGAGAAATCAGAGATTATGCAGGCGGATAACTAGAATTAAACGGAATATATTTAGCACCCTCAGAAAGATAAAAGATTTTGTTTCCAGCAAGATAAGCAATATTGCAAAGAGTGTCTTTCGAGGAACAAGAAAGAAATCCCATATGTTTACAATATAGTAGCAAAAATGAAAATTAAATAAAAATTTTAGAAGTGAATAAAATATCCCAGAAAGTAAGATTCTAAAGAAGAGATCTAAAAGAGGAAAGGAAATATAAAGAAAAGGGTGGATTCGATTGAACTTATATCTGGGAAAGAGAATTTCAAAACAGAAATGCAGATGAGAAAGCAGCAAAGAGGGCATGAAAGAAATTATAAAGAAATAACTAAAAAATAAATCCTTAAAGTTGAAGAACATGAGTCTTCAGACTAAAAGAGTCTTTTGAATGACCAGAACAAAGAATATAGAAAAAGACTCTCCATGGCACATGACTTTGAAATTTCAAAAGAAACAAAAACAAAAAAGAAAAGAAAAGGAAGCTTGCAGAAATAAAAATAAAACACAGTAAAGTAATAGCAGAAGGTGAAAAGAGGCATGAGAATTGAATTGAAATTCTCAAGAGCAAAGAATTCACTATTCTGTCAGAAAAGAACCCACACTCTGTAAAATAATTTAAAGATTTATTCTAAAGCCAAATACAAGTGACCATGGCCTGGAGCCACATCCAAGAAACTTTGAGTAAATGAACTCACTCTAACTGGGTTACAGTTAGATTTTATACGTTTCAGGGAGACAGGAATTACACATAAAGTCATAAATCAATCCATGGAAGTTGTACATTAGTTTGGCCCCAAAGGGCAGGATATCTTGATGCAGGGAATTACAGATTACAGGTGAGTTAAAAGATTCTTTGATTTGTCATCGGATAAAGATATAAAGCTTTGTTTAAAGGTTTGGAATGTTTTGAGTAAGATAAGGAAGTATGGCTAGGTGTGAGACTAAAAATTTACTAGGTTAGTTCGGTGCCTGTGGCTTAAGTGGCTAAGGCGCCAGCCACATACACCTAAGGTGGTGGGTTTGAATCCAGCCCGGGCCCGCCAAACAACAATGATGGCTGCAACCAAAAAATAGCC
>NW_003852557.1:3201772-3203296 GCF_000181295.1 Otolemur garnettii | reverse complement strand
AGAGACAGAGTGTGCGCTACTCTCTTTCTCTTTCACTCGCTACCCAGGGCGATAGCTTGATGCTCTGTCTCCAAAAAAAAAAAAAAAAAAAAAAGTAGAAAGTCACAGCCAGGAGAATGAGAAGCTGAGCAAGCATTAAACAATGTAAAAAAAAAAAAAAAAAAAAAAAAAGGATTTTAAGACTCCCCAAGGAGTAGGAGTCAAGATAAACACATGAAGTTTTCAGTTGATATCACTAAAAGGCCACTGCTTAAAAGTGGGGCTAAATACATAAATAAACAAGCAGATAAATAAATAAGCAAGACAAGACATCACAATGAATGAAGTCCATCTCTGAGTTCATTCAGTCTACTATATTAAGGTAATCATTTCCTACCCTATTGACTGTCAGTAGTGAAAGTAAATGCTCTCTGGAGAAGGTAGCATCATTCAGAACTTCCAAATGTCTTTTCAATTTTTTTTTATGCAGAACATCTAGAACTCCGAAAAAAAAAATAAATTAAAAAAGTAGGCATTTAAAAGATAAGAAATAACTGAAAA
Organism: Otolemur garnettii; assembly: GCF_000181295.1. Taxonomy (NCBI): domain Eukaryota; kingdom Metazoa; phylum Chordata; class Mammalia; order Primates; family Galagidae; genus Otolemur; species Otolemur garnettii. The sequence goes on along the minus strand of NW_003852557.1, from coordinate 3,202,756 downwards.
ATCTAGAGGGAAAAAACCCAGAAAATCATAACCAATCCACAGAACATTCCGATTTTGGTGGTATCAGCCACAGCTTTTAGTAACTATGGTTAATATGAACAAGAAATTAATGGAGAATTTGTAATTTCAGCAGAGAATTTGAAACTATCATAATTGACTATAAATCAGGAAAAGGGAAAATAAATATATACAATCAAGTATTTACAATAGATGTGTTTAGCAGCAGACAAGACATGGTCTAAGAGAGAATTAACCATTTGGAAGAAGGCATAGGAGATTGTATCTTAGGCTGAAGATAGGAAAAGCAAGTGATAGAACATATGATAAGAATATGAGATGTTGAGAATGTAGTTAAATAATCGAAGATATATGTAATTGGAATTACAGAAGGAGAGGAGAAAGAGACAAAACTCTTACGTTGTGGTAATTGAAAAGATAATGATCTAGAGTTTCCCAAAATGGATAGAAAAAAATATTCTCAATATTCACAAAGCTGTAGGAACTTCAAGCAAGATAAATATATATATATAAAAAAAATACAGGTACATCTTAGAAAACTTCTGGAAACCTAAAACAAAGGGATAATTTTTAAGATAGCCACACTAAAAAAGATTGCCTCCAAAGAACAATAATATGACAGATGACGATGTAAACCGAGCAATAGAAAGACGGAATTCAAGAGAAATGTGATCTAGCTCTTGAGATTGGCGAAGGTTATCCTGAGGTTGTCACTGAAAGGAGAAACTCGGTCTATTAGCTTGCCTCTGACCTATCAGTAGAAGTTAACTTGCCCAGACTAGAGAAGAAGACAGTGGACATTCAACATGTTGAAAAGTTTCAAAGTAGTTGTCTTTTGTAGTTAACAGATGACAAGAGGCAATGCTTCAGTCTTACCGGTCTTTCTCATTTCAAAAGAAAATAACAGGATAACACTGGGAATCAGTGGATAGAAGATAGACTTGCTGCTCCCGATCCTCATTCCAC
>NW_003852557.1:3180767-3201260 GCF_000181295.1 Otolemur garnettii | reverse complement strand
CTCAGATGGCCTTCCTTGGTGAGTGCCTACAGAGACAGAGTGTGCGCTACTCTCTTTCTCTTTCTATAAAGACAAAAAATCTAACATGGGGGCTCTACCATTATAACCTAATTACCTTGTAAAGGCACCATCTCCTAATATAATCCCATTGGTACTTAGGGTTTGTTATAGTTCACTTATTTGTCTCTTCCAAAGCTCAGGTTGAAGGTCAATCCTCAACATTGGAGGTGGAGCCTAATAGAAGACATTTGGGTCATGGGGGCAGATTCCTTGTAAATTGATCGACACCATCCCCCAGGAGTGTGTGAATTGTTACTCTTCTAGTTCCTGCAGAGCTGGTTTAAAGAAGAGCCTGGCACCTCCCTCTGTCTCTTGCTTCCTCTCTTGCTGTGTGATCTGAGCCCACACTAGCTCCTGTTTACCAGATACACAGTCCTGAACATTCCAGCCAACAGAACTGTGAGCTAACTCAACCTCTTCTTTATAAATTAACCAGGTATTCTTTTATGGCAACAGTAAACCAACTAAGACTGGGTTTCAACTCATACATTTTGGAGGGGACACAAACATGTAATCTGTAACACCAGAAATCACAGGTATATACTGCAATTCTCCACCAAAGCCTTACCTACAGGATAGCACTGGCAAGCTAAGGGGCTTTGCCATCCAAACTGCTTGTGATGAACTGGGTATATCTAGTACACTGAATCATAAAATTAGAAATACACAGATGCATTCCATTGCAAAATGGGAATGGTATATAGGCTGGAACAGGTCTAGACAACAAATACCAGGGGATTCTGAGAAGCACAGGGGTAGATCAAAATGGATCCTTCCTACTTGCTGCTCCCGATCCTCTTTCCACCCTATGTCTTGGAATAACCTTTCCACTGGGTTTGGCCAACAGGAGGCGCCAGCGAGAGAGCACAGGGTGGGGACAAACTGCAGTTTGGTTGTTCCCTGGGTCTTTCCCTACTGGTCTATTGATTGGCACTGGCTCTTTCCCTACTGGTCTACTGATTGGTACTGGCTTTTTTCTCCTGGAGGCTACACTTCCTGCCTGGATACCCTCTCCTGCTATGAACTACCAATAGAACAGCTTATCCCATTTTTTTACTCCCTTGCCTTTGACCGTTCAAACCTAGGAAGGTAAAGAATCTCTCTTTTTCTACCAAACCATGTTCTTTATCTCTTCTAATTCCCCTTAAACCTGCTTATACCCTTGAAAATAGTTCCTGTATTAAAATTTTTTCAATTATCTCATTTGGCAGTGCCATCTGTTTCCTGTCAAGACCCTGCCTGATATAATTTCCAATTTAAAATGCAAACTTTATCATAGTATTTAATTATCATATATATGAGTCTATTTCTGGACTCTATTCTCTTCATTGACATGCTTAAGTGTTCTTGCACCAATAACGCATTGTTTTAATTAATCTAGCATTATGGTATCGTTTCATATACGATTGGGTAGCAGTTTTTAAATATTTTGGCCTCAGGACCCCCTTGAAAAGCTCTTGTCTGACAGACAAACGGATCAAAATGTTCAATATTAGAATTAAACTGGAGACACTTAAAAGCATTTGGTGAGTTACATAAAAATAAGAAGAAATCCCTTATTTGTTTACATATTTTATGGAAAAAACTATAGTTTCCCCAAATTTTAGTAAGTTCTTAATTATTTTAAATTTTTTCAGATCTCCTTAAGATTAGAAAGAAAAAAAAATCGGTTCAATATAAAACACTTATAACGAGTATTGACATTCAATACAGGGTGTCCATAAAGTTTGTGTGCAATTTAAAATAGTCAATTGCACCCTAACTTAATGGACACCCTGTACATTGTAATATTGCTTGCTTTAGCTATATGAAGAAAATTTTACCTAATACAGATATTTAGTAGGAAGAGGGAGGAGAATTTTAATAGTCTCTTCAAATAATTGTGGATTTTCTTTGGTCATTATTGAACTGTGACAGTTTTCTTGTATATATAGAAATATATAATATTATAATTCCATATTATAATATTTAACATTTATGAGGTATATGTGATATTTTGTTACATGTATAAAATATGTAATGATCAAGTCGGGATCTCTGCGGTTTCTATCACTGAGCACTTATCATTTTTATGTGTTGGAATACTTCACATCTTTGCTTCTAGCTACTTTGAAATATACAGTTATTTGTAATGTGGAATCTGAAGCCACATCAATAAATTTTTTACATTTAAAATTTATTGGCCTATCACACAGATATGAAACTCAGATACAAACATAATTGTATAGCATCATGCATTGGTCTTTTGGAAAATAGTGATTTTTCTGAATTATGCAAATCTCTTGAATATCAAGAAATTATATTAGACAATGTTAAAAAATCAGTTACTAGCATTAGAATGTCAGTCACCAGAAAAGCTTGGGCTACTGAGAAGCTCTAAAACTCATGGTGGCCGATATAAGTTTTCCAAACGCATAGTTTTCACTTGAAACTTCAAATTTTATCATTGGTGACAAATAATGGCAGTTTTGCTTCATTTATTTTTGAGAAAATATTTGTCAAATATTCCAGGTCTGAATAATCATAGTTTGTTGGCCACTCTTTCAAGTAAAAGTGCTAGCTAGTTCGGCTCATCCCTCAAACAGTCTCATAAATCCTATTCATTGAGAGCAAGGTTCTATTCCAACGTGCAGTAGAAGTGCTTTACCTATACTCTGTGCTTTGTCAAACTGGATGTTTCTAATATCCGTACTCAAAGATCAAGATTTAATAAAACTAACAACTTGTACTGCTTTACCAAGCACATTCTTAAGTAAAACTGGCTTCTCCTCCTCCTCCTTCTTCTTCATTTTGTCAACGTGTCATGGAATTTTGTTTCCTTATCCTGCTTAGTTCCTGGGCAAGTGCCAGGAGTTTACCCACCAGGGCTTCTGTACCGTCAGAGTAGATAGCAACACAGTGAAGAAGGCAGATAACATCTTCGTGTTGTTATGAAAAGAGGTTTGACTTTGTGGACCCCTTTAAAAAAAATGAGTCCAGGGGTCTGCAGACCACAGATTGGGAAAGACTTTGGTAGAGTAACTATTCTATGTCATACTAGAGGCCATACACAGAATAATGGCTAGAATTTGGGAATCTTAAAATGAGATTTTTTTTTTCCTTTTTGGAAACAAATTCTGACTTGACCACTTATTTTGAACGTTTTGGCCATTCCCACTCTATAGGGTACAATAACGCTGATACCCTTGAGCCATTTAAGCAGGTGCTGAATAAATTTTTATTGAGCTGACAGCGCTAATTAAAAAATAAAGGACACATGATCTTAGGTCTGGATAGCCAATGGAGTCCAATATTCTTAAGAATGAGATGAATTCTTCTTCTTCTTCTTTTTTTTTTTAAGAGACAGAGTCTCACTTTATTGCCCTTGGTAGAGTGTCATGGCGTCACAGCTCACAGCAACCTCCAACTCCTGGGCTTCGGTAATTCTCTTGCCTCAGCCTCCCGAGTAGCTGGGACTACAGGCACTTGCCACAATGCCTGGCTATTTTTTTGTTGCAGTTTGGCCAGGGCTGAGTTTGAACCCACCACCCTTGGTACATGGGGCTGGGGCCCTACTCACTGAGCCACAGGCGCCACCCTGAACTATTCTTATATGAAAGTTTTCTTGTGCTCTCCCCTCAACCTCAAGATGTAATTGTTTCCCAGTATTTCCAAGGTGTTTTGTATATGTTTGTATATAAGCAAATTTTTGGCTTTTGTTTTGATTATAGCCATTCTTTACTTAAGCTTAAACTGCTGTAAGCCAGGAGACATTTTTTTTCTTTATTGTTTTGTTTGCTTTTTGTTTGTTTTGCTTTTTGTATTTCCAATCCCAATCCAAACTCTGTCCGAGGGGGCCTTCAATAAATGGTAGTCGAATGAATGAGTGAAAGACAAAAGCAGAGTTGACCCGGAGACTCTTTCTGATTCATTTTAGACATACTGTAGTTGAAATTAGGTCATGACGGAAATATGGTAGATTTCTTTATTTCTTAAAGACAGACTTTACTGTGGCTCTGTAATTACAATAGTGATCTGTGATCCCACATTTAGAACACCAGCAGTACATTATTTTTGGGAATCTTGTCTTTTTAATCATATTTTTTACTTTTTGCCAGAAATTAATTGGTCAACAAAGGACAGAGTGCACAGCATCCTCCTGGAGAAAGATGGTCAAATATCTAGTGAGGAAATGAAATAACTTCTTGGGGTTCTTATTTTGCAAAAGAATAAAGGAATTTGTTTTTCCCCAATAATGCATCAGACATTTTATCAAAAGAATCTGAAATTCTACTGTAGGGTCAGAAACATATGGAACTTTCTGTGTGCTATTTTGATTTCACCCTTTAGTGTCAGCTGGATCACAATCATAACAATTATAGTAAAAGGAAAAAAAAATTAGTTCTTTAAGGGCCCATACCTTTTTTTTTATATATAGGAAATTATGTTCAGTGGCGGTGAAGGTCAAAGGTACATCCTCCACGCTTTTGGGATAAAGGAGTATACAGTCAAAAGTGTACAGGCTATAGTGTGTTAATTCTCTTTCTTTTGTTTTCATTATTTATTTATTTTTTCAGTTTTTGGCCAGGGCTGGGTTTGAACCCGCCACCTCCGGCACATGGGGCCGGTGCCCTACTCCTTTGAGCCACAGGCGCTGCCTGTTTTTATTCTTTTAAGAATAAAATAGACATTTTCAAGGGTAGGCACATATGTAAGCAAGAAGGTAAGTAAATACCACTATTTTCTTATACACTTAACACATGATGAGTCCAGGGGGGAAACACATTTCTCCAGTCGGCTGCCCTGTTCTGTGAGAGACTTGCTGCTGCAGAGTGTAACACATACCATCACTGCTACTGTAGCTCTCTTAAGTTTTGCATTTTTTCAGGGTAAGACCAATGCCTATTGATATTCATTTTTCCAATTTAGAAAAAGCAATTTGAAAACTCTAGTAATTTAAAGGACATATTTCATTTTTTTTTTTTGCATGGCCCATCTCATTGAATTTATAGTATTCAAATCAAAATATAATAACTTCTCCAGTCTATGTCCCCTAAGTGTTCTTGGAAATCTCATTCAATCAGGGAGCAGCCTCATATTTCAATCATACAAATCTACCTTTAAAAAAAAAATGAAGGCACGCTCTGAATTCTGAATCAAGGAGTAGAGCGTGAAGTGTAAACACGAGTCCGACTTTTCAAATGTCAGGAATGGAAGAAATTTAGAGATTTTTCGGTTCAATTCCCTCAATTTGACAGACAGGAAACCTTTCTTAGGTGCACGATAACAACTGCTATTACGGTCTACTTATCGGGAGCTAAAGATGTGTTGAGCACGGTGCGTTTATTATCTGCTTTAATTCTAACAGCTCCTTTCCAGATAGGTAGACAACATCTTATAGAAGTGCAACCCAAGGCTCACAGAAGCTAAAGAATTTGCTCAGGTGTCTCATCAAATCCGAAAGAGTCAGGGTCAGGATTTGAATCCAGGTCTGTCTGCTTGATGCTCCAGCCCATGTCACAGCCCTGAGAGGATGTTCTGTGAAGCTTCAAAAGGAGAAGCTCAGTGGAGTTAGTCCTTTTAAGGTTATCTCTTAGTTGCTGGGAATTGGTGGAGATTTACGATGTCAGCTAGTGAGGTGATAATTGGATTTTTAACTCAACTCGGGATGACTATGAGAATGTGATTTATTTTTCAGGACTCATGGGAATTTTCAAACTTGATATTGGGCTGCAGCCCCAGCAGGTTTCTCTGACATGGTATAAACGGCACTGTCGGGGAAGGGAAAATCATTGCTAGGCATCCTCCATCCTAACACGGGTATTGGGGATGACATATGCTCCACGGATGCACAGGCTCTGCCACTGTTAGCTGTATGATTTTGGGATATCACTTCACTTTCATGTCAGCTCTCTCATCCATAAATTTATGACAATCAGAAGCACTTAACGATTGTGAAGATTTAGCAAAAATAATATACTACACATATATAAAAGAGATGATGAAAAGGCCATACAGATTGACATATCATTGCACTAAAAGTTGCCAGGTGTTTGTTAAGTGGGTATGACTAATGAAGTCAGCTCATGAAAAAAATCTATAGTAAACGTTCTACTGTAATATATTCCACATCTTTTTTTTCTTAGTTTATGCTTTTTTCCCCTGCAAGTATTAATGAAGAGGGTATGAGTATTTTGGTCCCATGGATACCTTGTATAATGAATGCTTAAGTCAAAGCTTTTGGTGTGCCTGTCCCCAGAATGATGTTACCCAATAGGTAAGTGTTTTTGTTTGTTTGTTTGTTTGTTTTGGCTGGGGCTGGGTTTGAACCCGCCACCTCCGGCATATGGAGCCTGCGCCCTACTCCTTTGAGCCACAGGCACCACCCAATAGGTAAGTTTTTATCCCGCACCCTCCCTCCCACCTTTCTCTTGTCCTTTATGTGGCTTTGCGTCCATGTGTAGCCATTGCTTAACTTCCACTTATTAACGAGAACATACGGTATTTGATTTTCTATTCCTGAGGTATTTCATGGAGGATAAAGGTCTTCAGCTCCATCCACAGTGCTGCAAAAGACATCTTTTCACTCATTTATGGCCAAGTAGTACTCTATGGTATATATGTAGTAGTACTCCATTTTCATTATCCATCCACAATAGAAGGGCAGTTAGGCTGATGCTACATCTTTGCAATTGTGAATTGTGCTGTGATAAACATTTGAGTGCCGGTGTCTTTTTGATAAAATTGCTTCGTTTCCTTCGAGTGGGTACCCATAAGTAGGATTTCTAGATAGAAGGGTAGGTCTACACTTAGTTCTTTGAGAAATCTCCATATTGTTTTCCATAAAGGTTGTACTACTTTGCCATCCCACCAACAGCCTATACGCATTCTTTGCTCTCTGCATCCATGCCCGCATCTATTGTTTTTTTCTTATAATAAGTATTTATTCTTAGTATAGAAATAATTTTAAGATTCCATACCACTTGTATTTCAAAGAATATGTCCAAGACTTTGAAAGTGGAATCAGAAAGGGAAAAAGGATTTAAAAAAAGAAAAAAAAAAAAGGCAGTAAAGAGAATCTGGAAACAATTTGGTTTCACTTTATTTGAAGCAGATTTTCAAACAAGACTTTGTGTCCATAAATATTTTCTGAGAGAAGTAAAAAAACTTACATCTTTTGCAAAGATTAAGACAGTCAAAGGAATCTGAAAAACTTTGGTTCTATTATGACAAAGTTTGTCTGCTCTTCCTGTGTTCCAAACTCCTGGTTCCACTTTATATTTCAGTGTAGGAATATAACAACATTGATAATAAAGTTACAGTAGACATTCCCTGATGATACTGGGAGGAAGGAAGTCTTGTAAAATATAGATGGAGTCAAATGGTTTGAGAGGCATTCTGGTCAAAACACAGTCCTGTATATCATACTCCAGGGGAAATCATTCGCCTCCTTCTACTACTTTTGTGGAAGAGGTTTCACATAGTAAGGTAAATTCTGAGCTTCAAATAACTCAGGTTCCCCCAAATTTCTACAATTGTCTTAGAATTGGCAAGTGCTTCCACCAGTTCATATGTGGCATCCTTTGAAGCTTTGTCATGTTCCACAAATTAGTCCACCACATCTTCTACTAAACCTGGATTATTAAACATAAGTTTCTGAGCCCAGGGTTGTTTTGCATGGCTGACAACATTTTTAAGGCAGCATAGTGTGGTTCAGAGAAGGGTTGATTTCTGATGCCACAGAAGAGCTTCAGTGGGTCCTGAGATAAAAAAGAAAATAAGGATTCTGTCATCCTCAGTATGCCATCAGTTTGCCGCTCAGGTGGTAAGTACAGAAGAGACGATGTTGCATCTGAACATCTAATTTTCAGCTCTGTTGAGGCGGTGTTTGCTTGATGTCCTATTCTTGTGAGCAAGTGTTCACAGCAAGCTCCTGTTTTCCGTAAAACCTGTTTTCCTTCAACATTGGATCCTAGGATTCCAACTGTGTCTACTGCTACACCAGTCATGGTGGGGTCCTGACTTTCTGTCATTTCAAAGACTTTTTCCACAAAGAAAGGAAAATGTTCAGACGTCTGTTGAGGACTCTCTATGATGGCCAGAGTTCTAAAAACTTCGCAAAACCTGGCAAATAGAAGCTAGAAAAGTGGTCTGAATCTGCCTGCCCCAACAATTTTATTAGAAATCTGATCAATAACTCCTTCTTAAACAAAGTGCTCCATGCTCCTCTAGGATGAGTACATACCAGTGATGTCACCATCTCTGTACAACTGGCTCTGAGTAGTCCATCCTTACCAGTCAATTCCCTCAGGAGCTGGGTTGTGAACTCACTTAAAGATTCTGATGACAATGAAGAATCTCATGTACCCTGTATTGAACAATATCATTTGTTTCATTGCACTTTGCAAATCATCCAGCAGATTGCTTTCAGATAAATCTTCCAGTACAGCCTAGGTTAGTGATATTGTTGATAGGGATCCGATGGCCACTTTAGCTACAGATAGATTCTCTCTACTAATGCAATAAACAACTTATTTTAGCAATTCAGCATTCTTTGGAATCACAGTAACACTATCAGAATTTTCAACAATTCTTCCAGCCTAGGAAAGAGTGAGCATGTTTACAGAATCATCAGTGTAAGTTAATCCCCCCGCAGGTCAACCCTGATGGTCCAGGCCACGTGAATTGATTTCACAGCAAGCAGGCTCTCCAGAACGGATACACACAAAAGTAGTCTTTTCAGGATGGTTCTTGTTGAAAAGGGAGAAAAGCTGACCAAGGAGCAGCTCTGCAGCTTGCTTGTCAAGCTCCTTATACAGCACAGACTGTATTAGGGGTCTTCAAATTTTTTAAACAGGAGGCCAGTTCACTGTCCCTCAGACTGTTGGAGGGCTGGACTGTGGGCCCTGGGACGAGTTGGCTCCTAAACAGGACAGGCAGCAGCAGCAAAAACACCCGGTGGGCCAGATGAATGTCCCACGTGGGCCACATGTGGCCCATGGGCCATAGTTTGAGGACGCCTGGATTGCACTATTGAGTGAAGCACATACAGTTCCTCCAGTAGCCCTTCCCACTTCACCAACTTCCTCAGCCATTCCAAGACCTAGGCTGCCATCTTGTCCCTCCCACTCACCAACATCTATTGTTTTTTTTTTTTTACTTTTTAATAATGGCCATTATGATAGGTATAAGGCGGTATCTTATTGTGGTTTACGTTTTTATTCTTTTTATGATTAGTGGTGATGTTAAACATTTTTTTCATGTTTGATGAACATTTGTCTATCTTCTTTTAAAAATCTATTGACGTCTTTTGCTCACTTTTTGGATGAAGTTAGTTCTTGTTTTTCTCTTGCTAGTATGTTTGAGTTCTTTGTAGATTCTGGACATTAGACATTTGTTTGATATATAGTTTGTGAATATTTTCTCCCATTTTGTAGGTTGTCTGTTTGCTCTGTTGATTATTCCCTTTTCTGTGCAGAAGATTTTTAATTTAATTAAGGCCTGATTATTATTTGTTGTTGCTAGATTTGCCTTTGGGATTTTTTTTTTTTTTTGTAGTTTTTGGCTGGGGCTGGGTTTGAACCCACCACCTTCAGCATATGGGGCCAGTGCCCTACTCCTTTGAGCTATAGGCACTGCCTGCCTTTGGGATTTTAGTCATAATTTTCTTTTGCCTAGGCTAATGCCTAGAAGAGTTTTTCACATGTTTTCTTCCAGAATTCTACAATTTTTATTGTTTTATGCCTTATGTTTACGTCTTTTATCTATCTTTAATTCATTTTTGTGTATGGCAAAAGATAGGGGTCCTGTTTCATGTTTCTACATGTGGCTTTTTGAATTTACCCAGCACCATTTATTGATTAGGGCTTCCTTTCCCCAGGGTATGCCATTGTCTTCTTTGACAATAATCAGTTGGTTGTAGGCAGATGGTTTTCTTTATGGGTTCTCTATTCTGTTCCACTGGTCTATGTCTCTACTTTTATACCAGTACCATACTGTCCTAATATTGGTTTATTAGTAATTTTTCATTTGAACTAGATACTCTATGGCTTTTGTTCACCTTACAATGTCTCGAGTGAAAGTTCTTTAAGGAAGACAAATTTTTCAGTTCTACTTTTGTGGTTACTGCTTTTTGCATCTTGATTAATAAATCCTCCTACTCTGAGATCTTGAAAATACTTTCTAAAAACTCTATATTTGATCTTTTTATTATATTTATCAAGTAATTTTTATATATGAATAGAAGTTCAATGTTATTTTTAAATTATTAAAATTCAGCTAAAATCTACTTATAAAATGCACAAATATTACCTGCCCAATACAGAACATCTTGAGAGATGTTATATACCTATGTAACCAACATACCAAAGTATGCTTACATTTACATCTCAGAATTCTTTTCTTTTCTTTTCTTTTCTTTTCTTTTCTTCTTTTCTTTTCTTTTCTTTTCTTTTCTTTTCTTTTCTTTTCTTTTCTTTTCTTTTCTTTTCTTTTCTTTTCTTTTCTTTTCTTTCTTTCTTTCTTTCTTTCTTTCTTTCTTTCTTTCTTTCTTTCTTTCTTTCTTTCTTTCTTTCTTTTTTTGTAGAGACAGAGTTTCACTTTATCACCCTTGGCAGAGTGCCATGTCATCACACAGCTCACAGCAACCTCCAGCTCCTGGGTTTAGGTGATTCTCTTGTCTCAGCTCCCAAGTAGCTGGGACTATAGGCGCCTGCCACAATACCCAGCTATTTTTCTGTTGCAATTTGACTGGGGCTGGGTTTAAACCTGCCACCCTTGGTATATGGGGCTGGCATCCTACCCACTGAGCCACAGGCACTGCCCTACATCCCAGAATTTTTATCTTGTCCAGATTTACTGAGGTATATTTATCAAATAAATATTGCACATATTTATAATATATATATATAGTTTTATATATGTGCACATTGTGAAATGATCAGCACAATCTAGCTAATTAATTTTCCTAATTTAGACAATTCCAACTCTATAACTTTCTTTTACTTGGCACAAATTTTAATTTACCATTTTCTGAGTCCTCCATTCCTTCCTATAGATTAGAGTTTCCACCTGGTATCATTTCTACTTAGCCTTTCTCTTAGTATTTCTTATACTGGAGCCCTACTGCAATAAATTCTCAGAAGTTTTTTTTCTTAAAATGTCTATATTTCACTTTCATTTTTGAAGGACATTTTTATTGAACATAGAATTCTGGGTTGGCAATTACTGTAATTGAATGATGATGCTAAAAAACATCTTTTGACAATCAGCAGTTAAAGAAATCTCCCCCAGCCTTTTGGAAATAGTGACCCTCCCCATATAACCCAGATAAGACTCATGGATGCCCTCCTCACTCCTTACCTCTGTCAAGAAGACCAGATGCAAATCATCCAATTGTTCTTTGCTTCACAAATGAGTAACTGCACTGCATGCTATTCAGAATAAAATGCTTAATTAACCAAACTGGGCATGATTCTCTCCTTTCCCCAGGTGCCTGAACTTTGGTTCACCCTCAGCCTGTGCCACCATACAGTCCCTTCTTAAAATTTCTTCCAAAAAAACAGGACAGCCTCAGGGTAAAACATTCCCAACCTGCTATCTGATGAAACTACTCTTTCATCTCACTGATTCTCTCTCATCTTATTTGTTTCTCTCATTAACAGAAACACCATTTTTATCCTAACTCTTGAGATGTCTATGGATCTTATAGTAAAAGTACTCTGCCCATTTTAATAGTCTCTTTTTCCTTCTTGCCATAGTACTTTTGAGTAAAAGTTTTCCTTATTAAATCCAGATTTGTTTTTTTTATTTCACAGTGTATAGCAAAGAATCCTAAAACAAATGTATACATACACATACATAGGTATATAGTTTATTACATATATATTATATGAATAGATTATCTCGTGGGTTGACTAGGATCATCTGGGTGGTTCTGTTTTATGTGAAGCCAGCAAGAACTGCTCTAAAGTGGATGCTCAGATGGATTGAAAAGTTTGAGATAAGTCATTCACATGGCTGGCCGTTGATGCTGGCTCCTGGCTGAGAGCTCAGCTGGGGCTGTTGACTAAAGTGCCAACCGATGATATCTCTATCAGCTTGGGCTTCTCATGGCATGTCAGCTGGTTTCTGAAAGGGAGAAAATGTAGGAAAGAGGAAGCAGAACCTGCCAATCCTTATAAAGCCTGTGTCTGGAACTGGTACAGTGTCACATCTGCCATATTCTGTTGATTAAGCAAGGACAGACCCAGCACAGATTTAAGGCAACTGAAATAAATTCCCTCTTTCCTTGGGGGGAATATGAATATGTTGGGAATAAAGAATACGTGGCCACCTTTAATGCATCACAACATTCATTCAAGTATTTTAAAGGTATCTCTTTACTGTTTTCAGGCCTTCATTGTTTCTGGTGGTAAGTCAGATACCATTATTATGGTTGTTCCTCTGTATGTAATGTGTAGTTTCTGCTCTTTGCCCTTAAGGATTTTTTCTTTATTTTCACTTTCAGCAGACTGATCGTAATGTGCCTAGATATGATTTTCTTTATATTTTCCTGCTTGGGCTTTGTGAGCTTCTTGGATTTGTATATAGCTGTTTTCTACTAATTTGGGGGAGTTTTTTCAGTTGTTATTTTTATAAATATTGTCTCTGCCTCTTTGTTTCTTCTTTTCTCATAGATCACTTAAATGTGATGGAGAAGGGAAAACTTTAGGCCTCATTCATAGTCTTACCATCATAGTAATTGGTATGGATTGAACGTGGGCTGCTGCTATGCTGCAGCCTGAATCAGAGGTAGGGCAAAAGGACACTGGTGAGGGATGTCTCCCATTTGAGCATCAGTTAAATGTAAAGGGAAAAGTAGACAGAAGTGAGCCTATGCAAAGATGCCTGGCAGTGATTAAGTGGTTAGGCAGGAGCCTAGAAATGTGGAGGAGAAGCATGTGGATGATCCTGTGGAAATGGACCCAAACTGAAGCTGTGTATCTCACATAAATACCTACCAGAGGCTGCACATTGGGCAAGATATTGAATATCCAGTTGTCCAGGCATAAACCAGTCCATCAACCCAGTAATTACACAGCAAGTTTATGAATCAAGTAGTTATTTTTCGGAGGCTAGAAGTAATGCTTGCATTTCTCATGGAGACTGATGGAGCTGACTGACCCTGAGCTTATAATATTATACCATCTACTACAAAGAGACCAAATAGCCATTTGTTTCAAGTTGATTACAAAGAAACACCCCCCAAAATGGAGGTGGAAACCAAGTTTTTCTGACTAAAATTGATGCATATTTTGGGGATAAGTTCTCCATTCCTATCTTTAGTACCTCAACTCACTATTTGAGTGCTCAAAGAGTATCTGTTTTACTGGCATGGGATTGAACATAGTATCTCCATAAACAACTGATCCACTTTATAGCAAACAAAGCACAGCTGTGGGCATATAACTTGGCATTCACTATTCTCACCATATTCTATGGCACCCTGAGCTTCCAGCTTGAGAGAAAATTGTAGAAAGCTATGAAATGCACATCTGTGTACTTCTATGCAACACTTTTTTCAAGTTGGAGTGATGTCCTTCAAAACATGGTATCTGCTTTGAACCAACAGCTAGTATGTGCTGCTGTGTACACTACAGGAATATAGATCTCAAGGTTTGGAAATACAAGTGACCCCTCTCACTCTCACTGTCAGGATCCCTCTTGAACAATTTGTGCTTCTTCTCAATGCCTTAGACTCACTGAAATAGAGGCCATGATTCCTTGAGTGATAGTCTACCAGGGCCAGAGTAAGAGTTTCAATAGACCTCACACTACACCTCCTTCCTGGTCACTTCATACTCTTTGGTCCTGTATATTAGCAGGAAAATATTGGAGTTACTATATAAACTGGAGGAATTAACCTTCATTACAAGGTGATATTAGGATTGAGGTCTCATAGTGATAGGATGAAGGAACATAACTTGAATGTAGATTTACTTGGCTATCTCTTGATTGACAACCACTAACAGAAACTGAAGTAAACACAGCCTGTTGAGTGCACATATGCAGAGACTCAGATCCATTCAGAACAAAATCTGTGTTACCTTATTGAGCAAGTAACCTAGACCAGCAAATGAGCTGGCTAAGGGTGCAGGAAACCTACAATGAGCAAAAGAGAAGAGGAATAATAAATGTTAATAAAACCTCAGGACCAACAATAATGGGACTATACTTCATCCATTCTTCTATTACAGTGCTTTCTTTTTAGAAATTATAGCTATCGCCACTTTAAAGAATTGGTCACAGAATAGAATCAACCTCACATGGGGCATGTGTAGATCCAAGCAGTGCAAGGCATTGTCTGTAGCAGGCTCATGGTGCCATGCTCATTTCCCACCAGCTTTGATGACTGCAGTGCACACTAACTCAACCTCCAAATGTCATCACTTGAATGTCTTCTCCTGAGGGTGTTTTGTGGTCACCAGGTTCTGCTTTATTGATGTACACAACCCCAGAGGTCAATGAAATTAGTATAAGCTAGCTGATGACTAGTAGGAATCAGTATATAAACATTATTTAGGTGGGGTAACTCTGAGGTATAGATTCTATGCCACATCCCAGGGCTCACAAGTTGGATTAAGGTCCAATTGCCTATAGTTGTGAATTTCTTGAAAAATGTATTATTCTTCATTATCTACCCCCATTCTTCCATTTTTCTTCTCTCTTTTTAGCCTCATGTTTTTTGAGATTGCTTCCCAAATAAGCTAATTTCATACTCCCTACCTTGTCTCAGAGTCTGCCTCTTATCTAAACTAAGTCAACTTCTTACTATACTATTTGTGGAACTTCAAGATTCAATGTATTTCTTGTGAGAAAAACAGTGTGTTAGGGTCAGGGATTCAAATGCCCAGATCAAGCACCACATAAATGAACTGAAAACTTTTATGTGTGCCCAAAACAAGATCTTTTTTCCCATAGCTCTGGGGTTGAGACTGGTAAATATCGAACCCAGGATCTCACTCTATGGCTGCTTGAAATATGATGAAAGCTGAACTCCTAGCCCCCTCCCCACAGTGTATCTATTGATAAAGAGAGGGCATTAATTGTGAATAGGATCCTAAAAGTTGGAATAGGAACATGTGATGAAGCTAGGGGGCCCTAAAGTCTGATGAATATTCTTTGCCAGTGGAAGCAGCCTTTCCATCCCCAGTGGAAGAGGCATCTCCGTTCCAATCTGAGAGGATTAAAACATGAATTGCCTGAGGAATCCCTAGTTTCCTACCCTGAGACAGTTGCTGCAAGACAGTAATAATTCTCCTCAGGACCTATCTCCACCACCTCTCTTTAATTCTAGACTCAAGTCCTGATAGGTCCCTAATGGTAAGGTACCACATGTGATAGATGAGAAGATTTGCTTCACACCCTCCTCCCCTAAACTACGTGAATTTTCTAATTTATACAGACTGAAATATGAGCATATGTGGGATTGATACTATGGGTGTGGGATGATGATAAAAGAAACGTAAAGTTGGAAAAATCATAATTTGTAGCTGTGGGTTCACTAAGCAAAAATTCAATAATACATCACAGGGAATTAGAAAGGGCTCTAGAAGTTGATTTGTTTGGTTAGCTGAAAACAGACCAAATGGTAGCTCAAAGTGAAGTGCCAGGCATGCCTTGGTTTAATGTAGAGAAAGGGATTCAAAGGCTTGAGGAGATTGGAACACTAGAGTGGATTTATCATTAAAGACCTACTCACCCACTTTCGAATGGGCCAGAAGACCTATCTTTCACCATGCCTGTGAGAAATAAATTTGAGAGGGGAGTCCCAGTATCCTCTATGAGAGTTCTGTGATTGTTCTCTGTAGGGCAGACCTTGTACTAGGAATTATGAACACTGAATTGGGAAACCTAAATGCAGTGAGGGTAATTAGATCCCAGGGTAGCAGGAAACAAGTGGTAGCACTGAAATGCCAAAGGTGAGGTGGATGTGATCACTGTAATGGATAGTAGAGTCTGATTCATGCAGGTCCATGACATTGACTTTTTTATCATGGTGTTCCTAGAAGTGAAATAACTAGGAAGTCTACTTAATTCTTCGCTTGATCTATGTAAGTAGAAAAGTTCTATAAGACAAAAAAATAAGTTTGAATCATGAAGTAGGTAGTCATATCCCTTTAATCAATTGCTAACTTTGAGCCAGTTTAAGTAGAAAAGTTCCATAAGACAAAAATTAAGTATGAATCATAAAGCAGAAATTCATATTCCTTTAATCAATTACCTTAAGCCAGTTTACAGACCCCAGATCCAGACCCCTTAATGAAGGAGTTACTGTCTTTCAGTTGTATACAGGATAAATAAGATGGAATCTTGTCCCACTTAATTGTCTTGCTTTGAAGGTTAAGTATGGGTTAAGGAGATGTGTATGGGTGAAAAGTTAACAGGTGGTGAATTTATGATAGTGAATTTGATGTGTCAATTTGACTGGGCAATGTGGTGCCCAGATATTTAGTTAAACATTATTCTGGGAGTTTCTGTGAAGGTATTTCTGAATGAGATTAACTTTTCTTTTTTGAGATTAATATTAAAATTGGTAGACTGAGTAAAGCAGATTGACCTCCAAAATGTAGATGGACCTCATGCAAATAGTTGAAGGCCTGAATGTAACAAACACGTGGACACTCACCTGAATAAAAGGAAATTCTTCCTATCTGACTGCCTTTGACTGGGATAGTAGTTTTTATTTATTTTTATTTTTTCCTATCTTTGGACTGGAACTGAAACATCAGCTCAAGCCCAGGGCTGGAGCCTGATGGCCTTTAGACAACAACTCCTCCACACTTTTTCACTCTCTACCTTGCCTCTCTTTCTCTGTCATCACTGTTATGGTTCTTCTTCTTCTTCTTTTTTTTTTTTTGCTTTTAGATTTATTGTCTTCATATATTGTCTGGGTGTGGAGAAAGAGAGTTCTACACCCCAAAGCTGGAATGACTCCTGAGGGGAGACAGTAAATGGGTGGCTTGGGGCTTTTCTCTGACGCGGGTCTTCAAGATGGCTCTGCATAAAGGTCAAAAATAGAGAGTGTGGGTCCTGAGGAAATATTTTAAGGAGGCCAAGATACCAATTTTTGCTTTAGGCAACTTGAGTTTGCTTCTATTACAGGCCAATGAAATTTTAAAAAAAATCTAACCCATGGTTTAGGTTATTACGAATAGGACTTTCCGACAATGGGCTTAGAGTTTAAGTTAAAGTTGAAATAATGAAAGGAGAAAGTGCCTGAAGAAAAGAATAGGAATATCATCACACACATTTCATAAGAAGAAAAATGGCATGAGTATTCAAAAGAAGGCCAGAAGCAGTGACAGGATGTATTTTCATGAACACTCGCTTGGTAAGGCACAATTATTATTAGGGTCAGCCCAATTACATATTTAGGCCTCAGGCCTGTGAGCGCATGCTAATTTGAACAGCTGTTCAAAAGAAGTTCATTGCTATTTGTTTGACAGATGGAGAAAATGATACTCACTAATGGCTTAAGTTGCTTTGACACAATCTGATTTCTCTATTGTTAAAACTTACTTGCAATATCAATTGCAAATAGCTTTAACAATCTGAACCTATTCTTCAGTTCTGACATCCTAAGGAGGAACTTTCCAAAATCTGAGATCCTCATTTGAAAGGATATTATGGTTATTGTAACCAACTTCCCCCTATTCTCTTCTCAAGGAGAATTGAGAATTGGAAATTTGGGTCATATACATATTCCCACTGCTTGCAGGAGACTGTTAGTCACCTTTGTTGCTGATTGTCATTATTTGGAACTCATCTCTTCTACCTTTGGAAATAAAGGGGATGATTACATTTTATTCACAAGAAGGGATTTATAAAACTTATCATGTTGGAAGAAACAGCTGTTCCTCTTTACTATGGTATTTGCTTTTTTTTAATTCATTGCATAGAATGTCAGCTGGGAGATGCTACCAAACGTTGAATTGAATGAAACATAGACTTAGTATTTCCTACTATTTGCAAATAATTTTTTCCATAATTGTTTTTATAGAAGCAAGTGAAATGTCTCTTTACATAATTTCTCATCAGGACAAAGAAGAGAGAAGACACAATTGAAAGGAAGGCCATTCAGTTGGAAAATGTAGATAAACTGTATAAGAATTAATTACACCATCATTGAAAAATACTTTGCATTTCTATAGTAGCTTTCAGGGAAACTCACAAACTCCGGTTTAAGGAGTAAATTATTTTACTCTTTCAAAATTGCAGATCAGAATATTTAGGATTCTTAATCTTCTCAGGTAATGTTTTCTAACAATCAGCGTTATTGAGATTAATGGAATTCAATATTCTAGTAAGTAGAGTTTGGGGACAGAATATTTTGCTCCTATTGTTATTGTGCCTTTAAGAAACTGGTATCCTCTCACTTTTTTTTTTAGCTGAGTCTTATTGTTTCTGTATTGAGCTGAATGTCTTCACTCATTCTCATCAGTTTACTGATATTTAATTTGTAAGGCCCTTTTCTTTTGCAATTTTTGGATGCTCTTTCTTCATGTTCTTACTCAGCAATATTTAGGTACTTGAAGAAGTATATCATTTATCTACTAAGAGTCACAATTTTAATTCTTCCCACATGTTAAATATTTGTATGGCTTTCATATCCACAGCCAATTAGCATGCTTAAGGAAATGGTAAATAACAATTGTAATTATCCACTTAGTGACAAACACCTTCCAATAAATCCATTGAGCAGGAACTTATCAAGGAAGCCACTGTGCTTTAGTTATCTGTATGTCTCTGGTGCTTATCTTAGGGCTGTTTTGGGGTTCTCCAGGGAAACAGAACTAACAATATATTCATATGTATATATGTATACATACATATGTTTTTCTCAGGAGAGATAGCAAAAGATATTTATTATAAGGAATGGGCTCACATGATTATTAGGCAGTTGAGTTCCAAGATCTACAGGGAGAATTGGCAAGCTAGAGATTCAGGACTGCCAAGGAATTAGTTTCTGTCTGAATGTAAAGGTCTGCAAATCAAGAGAGTAGATGGCGGAGTTCCTGTCTGAAGGCCAGACTCAAGTTCAAAGGTAGGAAAAAAACTGTTATCCCAGTTCAAAGGCAGTTACATAAGAAGAATTCTCTTTTATCCAGGGGAGTGTCAGTTTGTTTGTTAAAATCAGGCCTTCACTTGATTAGATGAGACCCATTCACATTTTGGAGGGCAATATATATATATTTTTTATTTCTTATAGCATAACTATGTACATTAATGCAATCATGGGGTACAGTGTGCTGTTTTCATATACATTTTGAAATACTCTCATCAAATTGGATTACATAACCTTCATGTCATTCTCTTAGTCATTAAGTTAAGACATACTCTGCTTTTAGAAAGATTCACTTGTACCCTTGTAAGATAAACCATAGAGGTGACCCCACCAATCACCCTCCCTCCCTCCATGCACCCCCCTCACCTCCCCTCTCCCACCCCCTTCCCATATTCTAAGGCTATAATTAGGTTATGACATTCCTATAAAAGCTATGAATTAGTTTCAAAATAGGGCTGTGTACATTGGATACTTTTTCTTCCATTCTTGAGATACTTTACGGAGATGGAGAAGAACATTTTCTAATTCCATCCATATAACATGAAGGAGGTAAATTCTTCATCTTTCTTTAGGGCTGCATAGTATTCCATGGTGTACATATACCACAATTTATTGATCCATTTGTAGGTCGATGGGCATTTAGGCTTCTTCCATGACCTGGCAATTATGAATTGGGCTGCAATAAACATTCTGATACAAATATCTTTGTTGTAATTCAATTTTTGGTCTTCTGGATATATACCTAATAAAGGAATTGCAGGATCAAATGGTAGGTTTATTTTTAGTTCTCTCAGTGTTCTTGGAGGGCAATATTAAGGTCATGTTAATAACCCCAACCTATAATTGCTACTCAATATTTCCACAGAATGCCTAACTAGCCTCTAAAACTTGATATGCCCTAAGAAGCCAAGGCAAGAGGATTGCTTGAAGCTGGGTTCAAAACCAGTCTGGGCAGCATAGTGAGACCCCCTTCTCCACAAAAAATAAAAGTAAATAAATAAAACTAAAACTGGACATGCTCAAAATTCATCTTCTGATCTTTCTCCACAAAACCATTCTTGTATCTTCTGAGAAAGATAAATCTCCGTAAACTCTCAGAATCATCCTGTCTCCACTTAAAAAAAAAATCTAGACTCTGACCATCTCTCACCATCTTCCCTTCTACTCACATAGACTCATAGGCCAGAAGTAGTTTTCCAGTTTCTGATATTGCCCCTCTTTCATTTATTTTAAACCCAACAGCCAGAGTGGTCCTTTTAGAGCAAAAAGGCTGATCATGTACCTTCTTTGATCAAAATCTCCTAATAGCTTTTCTCTCTCATTCAAGATAAAATCCACAATTCTTA
>NW_003852557.1:3168591-3180719 GCF_000181295.1 Otolemur garnettii | reverse complement strand
CCCACTGGCCCCTTGCTGTTCTGGGATCACACTAAGACCCAGTCCCTTGCTGTTCCCTCTGGGGAGAATGCTTTTCTCTCTCACCTCCTTTAGGTCTGTATTTGAGTGCACTTTTTTAAATGACTTTCCTACCACAATGTCCATAATTTGTGACACTGTGACAATCCCTATCTCCTTCCTCTAGCATTGACTGCATCCTGCATACTATGTTACATTTAACCTGTTTATTTTTTGTTCCCTTTAATGGGACCCTCTGTTTTCTATTGACAGCTATACCCATTGCCTGATATCTCTGATGTATGATAGATGTGCTGTAAATGTTTGTTGACTGTTGAGTGAATTACTATTTCTAAGACACATACAGAAAACAAACCAAAGGTACCAGTTATCTTATCTGCACTTCTAAATTCTCCTCTGCATCCCTTCCCAGTGGAATCTGGGTTCAATTTTCACCCAAACAAAATTTGGGGAGAGTAAGAGAAGGTATCATCTTCTTCTAGTTTCAGCAGACCAACATTTGGGGACATAGATGTGAGATCTCATTCCTCCCCAGGCATTCTCCTGCTTTAGAACTCTCTCCCTCCTGAAAGCCAGCGGCTATTTTCTCTGACAGACAAGTAGCCCTTTAGCCCTTCTGGAGATTTGGCAAGTACCAATACCCTTTATTCTTGATTTACTTTTGTCTGTTTCACCAAACTTTGATTAATACGCACCCAAAATGATAAGCATGAATGTACTAGCACACAAATTTCAAAAAGTACACAAATCTGTTAAAATCTTCATCTGTCTGTAAGCATGACTCTGACTTTAAGCTAAACTTCCTTTGTGATCTTTAATTCTGTCAACTAATTTCCTTGCAGAAAGACTGTACCAATTATAGCAGTTTAAGGAGAAGGTAAAAACCTTACTAATTGGGTTGTTACCACTCTCTTTTATCTTTACCAATTTGATAAATCAAAAATAGGATATATGTATATATGTTTAATCTTGTCATTTATTTAAAAGATCTATATTTTCATGACATTTAAGTGTAATTTTTATGGTTTTGTCTTTAGGTTTATGCTGAGAAAGGCCTTTCCCTCTTGGGATTGTATAGAATTTTTCTCTCTGTTTTCTGCTATCATTTTAGCTCATTTGAAATCTTACCATTATATTTCTCTAAATATAGAACTTTTTGTGTTACTTCTGGTTTTCAATTCAATTTCATTGAACTAAATATAGATTTTGTTGATGATTCTGATCTGTGTCAATTACTCTTATAGCTTATACTGTATCTTAAAGGATCTCATTTAGAATTCTTATATTTGACTTTTTAAAACCCTTTTACCATGACTACTATTACACAAAGACTTACCCCTTTTTTTGGAACTATCTACATTTTGTTCTTAAATGTGGATTAGAATTGTAATGTTGACAAATACATTTGGAAAGAGTAAAACTAGTAATATTTTTAGACTTTCTCAATATTGACTTTATTCTTTTTTACCTTACTTTGACCAGTTAATGTTTAATCTATGTTAGTTTTTCAATATTTTTATTTATTTACTTTTTAAAAAAATTCTTTTTTACCTTACTTTGACTAGTTAATGTTTAATCTATGTTAGTTTTTCAAGAACCATGTCTTGGTTTTATCAAGACTAATTTCTTTTTTTTTTAAATTTATTTATCCATCCTTAGATTCAAATTTCCTAATCCAGTCACCCTACTTTCTTTGGATTGATTTGTTTCTGTTTTTTTCCAACTTCATTGCTGAATAGACACCTAAATAATTCTTTTTTAGTAATAAAAGCATGTAGCATTATGAATTATATGGAAATAGTGTTGGATCACCTCTGGCAATTTGGTATGTCATTTCCATTGTTGTTTTTACAAATATTTCATAATCAAACCTTTACTATTATCTTCATCACTGGAGCTGTTTAGGAGAATATTGTAAAAATTTTTAATGGGTGATTTTATTTTTTACATTGTGATCAAGTTTCAGTTTTATGGCAACACAATCAATTGATACTCCCTATACAATGGAAATTCTGGAAGTTTACTTGGTGACACAGTACCTAGGCATGTAATTATTGCAAAGGTTTTCATCTTCAGGCATTCATCTGTTAACTTTGTTCTTGGTATCTTTCAGCAGGCAGATTTACTTTTTTTTTGGAGTTAAATCTGTCTTTTCTGGCTTCTGGGTTTTATATTTTTGCTAGTGAAGTTTAGGTTTAAAAAAATTACATAATACGTTTAACTTCTGCCAAACTAGACTATTTGTATTTCCTTAAATCAAAGCCACACATTCACATCACCAAACTTCGTCTACTATTTTATTCTCCCTGAGATGGATTTTCTCTCATCTCTATCTGTAGAAATGCGGCCAATTCTTTAAGATTCATTTTAAAGGTCACCTCCTCTATGAATGTTTTTTGATTTGCTTTCATTGTGTAATCAGAGGTACCTCTCCCTTTTCTGATTCTCCACCACACATTATTTGTACCTTTTTCTAATCTCCTTCCTTGCACTGAGATTAATTCAGGACTTACTTTTTCCTCATTTTAGATACGCACGATATTTTATTGAGTGCAAGAACTGCTTTTTCTTTATGTTTATTTTCCCTGACACACTAAATACTTACTGTTCTAGAATGGTTTCAGCATGAGAGAGACTTTCAGTGGGAGAGAGACTTTTTCCAATTTGAAATCAAAGCACGTGCTTCAGTCCATTCCAAGTTGCTTAGGAAGAAAAGACAGTTCCTTTCCCAACTCGAAGGATCCATTCTGATTAACCTGACAAGATGAACTATGGAGACCCAGGCATGCTCAGAAATGCTAGACAGACTATTAACTTAATACTTCAGGAAATATGGTTACTATCCTTGTTTCTGTTTTATGTTACTGGGCTTGAAGAATAGATTTCTCAACTTGAGTTTCTAAGATACCTGAATAAAAATATATTGTTTATCTGTAAAACATCACTAGGGAGCTGGCTGTTTCCGTTGTCAGGTTGATCTAAAACACACTTCTTTTTATCCACAGCCTTTCTGTTCCCTTCAACATTTTATGGGTGGAAAATAATCCTTCGGCTTGATTTTTCAAGATACCATCAGGAAAGTTCTCTGATAGGCTCTTCTTTAAGAACCTGTCTGAGCTTTCCCAGCTGCGATGTTTCAGGGAAGGCCAACCTGCTCTCTACACCTTGCTGTCTTGATTTCGCTGTTAGTAATTGTTTCTGAATGGCATTCTTTTTAAAAAAATTAAAGTAAATTAATGAATGTAGTTTCTTTTTAAAAATTAATTGATTTTTGTGGGTATAAATTTAGGGGAAACAAGTGCAATTTTGTTATGTGGATATATCATATAGTGGTGATGTCAGGACTTTTGATGTATCCATCACTGGAATAATGTTCATTGTGCCCATTAAGTGATTTCTCATCATCTACACTGCATCCCACCCTTCTGAGTTTCCAGAGTCCTCCTCTATGTCCATGTGTACACATTATTTAGTGCCCACTTATAAATGAGAACAAGTCATATTTTGTTTTCCTGTCTGAGTTTTTTCATTTAATGGCCTCCAATCCCAACCACGTTGCTGCAAAAGACATGATTTCATTCTTTTTTATGGCTAATAGTTACTCCACCGTGTGTCTATACCACATTTTCTTTAACCAGTCATCTATTGATGGACACTTCAGTTGATGCTACATCTTTGCGCTTGTGAACAGTATGCTGCAATAAACACGTGAGTGCAGGTATCTTTGTGATATAATCTCTTCTCCTTTGGGTAGATACCCAGTAGTGGGACTGGGGGGTTGAATAGTCATTCTATTGTTAATTCTTTCAGAAATTCTTGAATGGAGTTCTTTATTTAAAATATTTAATGAAAACGTTGTTTTGCAACCCCCTTTGAAGATTTATTGCTTTGTTCCCAAGTGGAAAATCATTTTTCTATAAAAATCTTTAGGGAAAACTTTCCACTCTCCATGCCCGTTCTCTCATCTACACATGCATGGACACTTTCTCTTCTTTATAGCTACAGTCCTCAACTCCTGGGCTGCAGACCAGTACTGCTTTGTGGTCTGTTAGGAACCAGGCTGTGTCATTGTCCCCCATCATCTCCCGATGAACCCATCTAGTTGCAGAAAAACAAGCTCAGGGCTCCTGCTGATTCTGCATTATGGTGGGGTGTATAATGATTTCATTATATGTTACAATGTAATAATAATAGAAATAAAGTGCACAGTAAATATAATTTGCTTGAATCATCTCAAAAGCATTCTCCTTTGACTCCCAGTCAATGGAAATATTGTCTTCCATGAAACTGGCCCTTGGTGCCCAAAAGTTTAGGGACCACTGATTTATAGTATTACTTGTTAAAGCTTTCATCTTCCATCGTACATGTTAGAGACCTCTCTAATAAGATAATCCTTTTCATTGGCAATGTATGTGGGCTCCTAGTTGATGCTATTTACATTGATTTAAGCTCAGTTATTAGCTGTATATTGTCATAAATAAAGAAAATCTCTCAATCCCACGGTTATTGCCAAGGAGCAGAAGAATCTGGAGCACTAGAATTTGATGACTGATTTTTCAATTGCATTGATTTTCCTTGCTTTAAATAAGTTTCAGGGGTGCAAGGTAGTCTTTTGAAATGTATTGTGTCTTTTATACATGTGTATTAGTTTGCTGGGGCTACCATAATGAAATGGCACTGACTGAGTAGCTTACACAATAGGAATTTATATCCTTACATTTCTAGAGGCTGGAAGTCAGATCAAGGGAGTAGGAAGGTTTGACTTCTCTTGAGGTTATTTTCTCCCCATGTCCTCACATCCTCACGTGGCCTTGTCTCTGTCCACCTTCATTGCTGGGGTCTCTCTTTTCATAAGAATACCAGTCATATGACTCCATTTAATCTTAATTTCCCCATTAAAACCTCTATCTCCAATGCACTCACATTCTAAAATACTGGGGGTTAGGACTTCAACATATGAATTTTGGAGAACACAGTAGTCTGCACATTATGGCAAATGAAATATCACATTGTCCTACTTAAAGGGACACTATGTGTAATGTGTTAATTTGGACTCAATCATTGCTGGGAGTGGGAGTTACTTTTACTATTATTTAGTGTAGCAGGCCCATACTGATACCAGGTATTTCTAGGGTAAAAATATTCTTACACCCATAGTGCTGTTGGTACCCAACCAATGGATCTCATCTCTTATTTCAGACGCAATTTGACATTATAAAAATCCCAGGCCAGTAGAAGAGGTAGTTTAATAAACTGAAAGTAGTAGAGACTTTGGAATACAAAGACCTGCATCTAAATTCTATATCTGCCAAGTATTGGCTGAGTTTTTGAGGCAAGTCTGTTAACTTCCCTGGACTCTCCGTTTCTAAATCTAAAAAAGCAAAATAACAAGTTCATATTTGTATTGTGAAGATCAGGCTGGGTAACACGTGTGGGAATTTGAAAGGGCCATAATACGTGTTTACAGGCTTTGTTCCATGACTTCTGCTGAGGAAAAGGTTCTGTGCTTTAATATTTTAAAAAAACTTTTAAAAAGACAATAATTTCAAGTGAAAAAATAGCTGTAGGGAGAGAATATCTTTTATTATTTATGATGGCAGTCTTTGCTCTTGTGGACAGAAGGGTCTTGCTTTTAAGCAATTCATGCACCTGATTAAAAAAAAATTCAACCTGTACAAATGAGGATATGGTGAGGAGAAGAACAATCTTTTTTTCTCACCTCTAACCTCCAGTTCCTCCCTTTCAATTGGGAAACAACTCCTGCTATGAGGTTCTTATGCTTTTGTTCTCTTCATGTGGAAATACTCTATATCCCCCCTCCCCTCTTTCTGTACACACATACAAAAACCCAGTAATCTACTGTGTTTATACTGTTGTGTATTTTTACTTTGATCTTTTCATTCAACATTGTGTCTTGGAAATTTCATCACATGATGTCTGCAGGCATTTAGTTCTCTTTTCTGGGATTTTCCTTTTTATTAGATGAGGCTTGAAGCCTGAGAACTACATCCCAGGCATGTTTCTTTCCCAGCTGGTATCTAATTATAGTCTTCCCCAGGAAGGCACTGTGGGAGTTCAGGAGACTGGAGAAAGAGAAAAGGCGTTTTTTCTTCATATGGTTTTGGGACCAACAGTCGTAGTAGCAGGTGGCAGCAGGTGGCAGCAAGTGGCTGCAGATGTCTCTAGGCTCAAACACTATTGCTGATTCCAGAGTAACCACAAGGGTAGCAAGGCAATGGGTTCCAGCAACTTCTGCAGCTATTATTCTAGTAAGGTTGGTAGCCACAGTAACAAGGGTGACTTTTGCCCAGTTATACTGAAAGTACCTTTAGTAGCTCAGAAGCAAGTGCATATACAAAGGCAGTAGCAGATTTTTTTTTTTTTTTTTTTTTTTTGAGACAGAGTCTCACTCTGTTGCCCTGGGTAGAGTGCCATGGCATCATAGTTCACAGCAACCTCAAACTCTTGGGTTCAAGAGATCCTCTTGCCTAAGCCTCCCAAGTAGCTGGGACTATAGTCACCTACCATAACAGCTAAATAATTTTTCTAATTTTTCTATTTTTGGTAGAGACTGGGTCTCACTCTTGCTCCTGCTGGTCTATTTTCTATTTTTAGTAGAGATGGGGTTTCATTCTTACTCAGGCTGATCTTGAACTCCTGAGCTCAAGCAATCTACCTGCCTTGGCCTCCCAGAGTGCTGGGATTACAGGTATGAGCCATTGCACCTGACCTGGCCCAGGCTTTTGATTCCTAGGTAGCACTCCTTTGTCCCATTTTCCACTCCTGCCTTTTCAACCTCTAGCAGCTTCCTTATTTCTGGGAAATACCTCCTTGTTCTTTCTATCACCCTCAACTTACCCAAGCATAGTCTAGCTGTACTCTCTAGAGAGGTTTATGTTTTTCCGAGTAGATACCAATTAGTCAACAATGATAGATCTACATCTATTTAATCTGTATTTTATTCATCTGTCATTTTTAATGGCTAAATGGTTTTCCATAGTGTGTGTACACTGTTGTTTATTTAATTGCTTCCTGAGTGTTACATATTTGGGTTCATTCCAGTCTCTTACTGTACCAGTTATTGCTTGCCCATGTCAATATATCTGCATAGTATATTTCCGGAAAAGAAATTAGTTCATCAAAGGGTTAGTGAATTTTAGATGTTAATATATATTATCAAATTATCCTCCAAAGAGAACATTCTAATTTATATTCCTTATATTAGCCTGCCCAACAAAATGTAGCATCACATTTTTTATTTTTGACAATTTTATAGATTAAATGGTATTATATTAATATTTAAATATATATTACTTTAAAGTAAATTAGAACATGTTTTCAAATGTCTGAAAGTCATTTGTATTTCTTTTTTCTGTATACTACCTACTTATGGTTTTAAAAAAATTCCACTGTTATTTCCTTTTGACTGATAATATTTCCTTATATATTGAAGATATTAGTTCTTTGTCTGTTATATATATTGCATGATTTCCCCTAGTCTGTCATTTTCTTTTTAATTTCTTCTCTGTGAAAATTTTTAATATTTATATAGTCAAACTTTTCTTTGCACTATGAATATTTTATTTTATATTTCTGGGTTTTATGTTTACTATAGAAAGACTTTGTCAACTGTGAGATTCTGAAGTATATATATTTTTGTATTTCATATTTATGAAATATTATATTTATGAAATATCATTTTCATGATAATTTTTTATATTCAAGTATTTCATTCATCTGAGATTTATTTGGTTTTAGGGAAAGAGATAGTGATTTTATTTTTTTTTGAAGTGGTTAGCAACTTAGTTACACTTAATTTGTTGAGTAATTGATATATTATTTCACTGAGCTCAAATTATATCTTTATCATAATGCTAATTATTATGTTCCATGTAATTATTATCTATTCATGGGCCAGTACCAAGCTATTTAAACTATTACTTATGTGATATTTTAATATTTGATAGAATTATTATCCTTTTGTTTCTTTGTTTAAACACTTTCTTTTATTTTAAGATATTTATTTTTCCACATGAAATTTAAAACAACTTTGTCTAGTGAAACATCTTTTCACTGACCTGGCTTTCAACTGATAATCAGTTTAGCAATAATGGAACAGTCTTTTATGTATTTCAAAATAGAGAAATCTTACATCTAGAAAGTGGCATAATGCCTGCTTTCTCCTGCACCATTTTCTTAACCAATATTGAGAGCTAAAAACAATTCTGTTGGGCAGGTGAACATATATATTTTGTTAAAACAGAAAAAAATACAATTGTGAAGGCCTTGCCATCAATATCATGACCCTTTGGACATCCTAATTAGGACATAAGAGACTTCTTTTCACTTATAATGTGTATTTATGGGCACTTGTGTTTACTTTTCTTGAAATGAAAATATTTGAATAATAAGGAAGATGGATGTGAAAGAGTGAAGCAAACTCTATAAGTTCTTAAAGTTGGAAGAGGTTATAATGTGGAGTATCTAATTCCATTGTCTTGATTTACAGATAGAGGCAGGGAAGCCCAGAAAAATAGTCTTATCCAAAGTCACACCATGAATTTGTGGCAGAATTGAATTTGAAGTTCATTTCTTCTGGGACTCAATTTACCTTTTCTATAGAGTTCATTGCTCCTCTCTGTGATTTACGATTTACATGCTTGAATCTCATGGCCAAGAAAATAATACAGCTAGGATAATTAACTTTATGTATAGACATAAAATCTATTTATAGCCCTTGACTTGGTACAGTTTGAGGTCTCCATGGTATGTCATGGTAAGAGAAAACCTACCTTAAAGAGTCACTCTGGTAAATTATGGTATGTTCAAGAATCTCACTTTAGGATACAAATGGTCCTAGAAAGGTGGCATTTGGGAACTTTGTCTAAAAGTCAGAGGGAGGAGTAAAGGACCTTCAAACATTTTAGGCATTAGATAGAATGGATCTACTCCCCCTACATAATAGCCAATCTGACACTGGCTTTAGGGGACAGGGAAGAAGTGTCAATCGGAAGATTTTTTTTAAATGTCAGATTAATATTAGGGCACAAATGATTAGGTTACATTGTTTGCATTTGTCAAGTAAAGTTCAAGTTGTAGTTGAGTCCTTCACCCACGTGGTGGGCTGTAATCCCCTCACATTGTGCACATAAGCAAGAGGTTGCAGATCTCCCTCAACAGGATTATTTTAAAAGCCCCCAACAAAGGTTGATCATTCCCTCCATGGCTTGTTCCATTTCTAAGAGTAAAGATGGGGGACTGACTACACAAGACGTCCCTATTTCTAGGTAGCTAGATTCAATATTGAGACTCCTGATCCAAGTAGGAAGTTAGGAAGGGACGTAACAGGGTCTCAGATAGATGCTTCAAAAAGCTTTAAATTTAACTTGATCCCACATCGATGGCTTGTGATAGTCATCCCTGGGCTCTTTGTTAAAACAGAGCGAGTTAGACTGTTAAGTATTTTTTGCTTGGGTATTACTGTGAAGGTTCTTTTGAAGTTTCTATACACTTGCTATTCGGAGTTACAGACACTGTGAATATTTGACAAGATAGCTGCAGATAATAATAGCATTTGGAAAGCTTATATAATGTGACATTTTTGCAAGAAGTGTATTATTTTCTATGTGGCCCAATTGTTTGCAGATTTTTTTATTTGTTATATTTAAAAAAAAAAAAACAGATGAAAATGAGTGGCACCCAACAGAAACTGTCTTACCTGAGGAATACTGTAACTTTATTACTCACTTGACTTCCTCTTAAACAGAAGCCTTTGAAGTATGAAAGGCCAGGGAATCTAAGGCACAAATGGGTGATGTCAGTAGCTAAGGATAATGGCCTGCTGGAACCAAGCCATGGCTCCCGATGCTTACCTAAATTGACAAGCACTAAATAGGAAATTCTAGACTTGAATAGGCATTAGAATTGCCTGGAACTTGTTTAATTGCATGTTCCAAGGATCTTCCCCAAGAGAATTTGAGTAGCATCCCTTGAATTGAACTAAAAATCTGCATTTTAAATAATTACTTAAAAGGACTCTCATATTGGTAACCAGGATCATGCTCTATCTAACAGTGGAGTGCCTCTAATTACTTCTCTCCAGCAAGAAATTTTATGCAATCACATATTACAGAATCTCAGAGCTATCTAATACAAGGTACCTTAGGAGTCATCTCACTAGGCCAACAATTTTCTCTTATAAGATCCTTCCAAAACATCCACATTGGAAACTAGCCACATTTTACTAAGTACCCCCCTTATATGAAACAAAATCTTTCTCCCAGTTCCTTTCAGTCACTGTCCTACTTTTAGGACTATGTTAAAAAGTTCAGTTCCTCTTTTATGTATTAAAACATAAGCTTATAGACGCCCCCACTTCCATTCTCTGTGCAAAACATTCCTCGTTGCAAAGCATTCAGAGTTTCTCCAATGATAGCAATTTTCCAGGCATGAGAAATAGTTTAGCAGCTCTTTCTTCTGACCACTCTAGGCCTTCAGGTCCAAAACACTGTGTTTGGTGTTGCTGATGTCATTTACAGTCATAGGACAGTGAGGGTGGCTTACTCACTCATTTCACTGTGGCTGGTCTTTGTAACTGCTTTCCTTCCCCTTTCTTTTAAGTTGGAAGGAGGAATAGCAAGAACAGAGAGCATCTTTATCTGGACTGCTTCTTCTAAAAAGGATCTTTTACCTGCCTTTATTCGAGGGAACAACCTCTCCCATATTTTAAGACATTCTGGAGTTCTCCCTCTGTGCCACTAGCGGGGCTGGAGGTGACCTGGGAAGCTGCCCCACCTTCCCCTCTCCTGACAGATGAGAGACATTCAAAGTTTCCTCTTCCCTGGGACGTCTCTTTGTTCCAGGGCTTGGGCAGAGGCCACAGACCCAGTCCACGATGCTCAGAGTTCCCTGTGTGGGGGCAATGCCACTCCTAGGTATACGCAGGGATACTTCAGCACAGGAGAGCACTGGTAAGCCTTCTGTAAACTCAGGAAACATCAGAAAATACCCAGGAAAGTGTTTTTCCAGCCAAAGCCAGGAGCACTGGCATTTCAGATTTGCTGCTGTCTGACCTTGGGGGCCATGAGAATCATAATGAACCAAAGTACAGTTAGTTCTCTCAGGTAGAAAGCTCCTCCCCAGCACAAGACACTTGAAAAAAAAAAAAATTCTGGAGTTGTTACAGGATTTTCACCAAAGGAGTAGGACATGGAAAGTAGGGTAGAATGTAGACAGGGAGAGAAGAGTGGAGGTCATTTTGGATAAAGGATGTAATAGGAAGAAAACCTGTAGGGCCAGCCCATTTAATTGTGTGATGGGAAGTAAATGTGTGTGTGTGTGTGTGTGTGTGTGTGTGTATGTGGTGGTGGCGGGATCACAATTCAAAGATCTCAAGCTAGAATACAGAGTTCACTTTAAGGACTGGCAGAAGGCAAAATGAAGCAAGCACTATGCAGATAGTCAACCGGGGCTGGCAAACATGGTTAAACTTCACTTTGAGGCCATATGGGCTCCATACTTTGATGCTGCAAGTGCCTACCCTACCCTACCTCCTCATCATCTGTCCTAAGAATGAGCTCATCCCTTCATTGCAAACAAGGAAGAATAAGGCAAGAGAAGTTGATTTGGTATGATTCAGTTAATTAGCCCGGCATTAACCTCTGTCAAAGGAAGGTTAAGGGTGAGCTGTTTTAATAGAGTTCCTGTGGCAGAACATTGACGAGAAGACAAATGTGACTGATTTCTCACCTAAATGAGAATGTTCCGTTTGGATATAGGCATAGGGAGAAATGGGAGAAACAGGATTCGAGACACTGACATCTGAAAAGTATCACAAACAGCACTGTATGGCCAACAATTAGGATAAAACTAAACTCAGACTCTGTATCTATTATTCAGTCCTTAATATCAGAAGTATTTTTGACTTAAGTTGCACATAAGCGAGTATATATACATATAAAAACTACATGTTTATACACGTGTATTGCTTTAAATAGTAGCTTTGCTCCTAGAAAGCAGACCATTTTTACAGGCTGATATAATCTTTAAATAACATTTAAATCAATAAGAGAACTTTAATGATATTCCATGAGCAGCAAAATTAGTGGTAC
>NW_003852557.1:3144816-3168059 GCF_000181295.1 Otolemur garnettii | reverse complement strand
AAAAAAAAAAAAAAAGGAAATACATAAGCACATAAATACGTAGTTATTACACAGGTCATTCTGAACATTTTGAGATACACAAAAATCAAGCAACATAAAATCCACACCGACGGAAACAAATGGAGCCCTGCCAGCAACACCAAGAAGCTGAGCAAGTTGAAACTTGCACAGCTGACTCAGAAAGGAGGCTGTCAACTGTGTTTTTTGAAAATAATGGACCATAACATAGTTGGTCTCAAAACTTTCATAGTAATCTAAATATATGAATGTATGTTAAGTAAAGATCTGAAAATAACTTCATATAGAGTATGTTTATGCTAAGAAGGTTTGGATGGGAAGGTTTGGATGGGAAGAATAATTATTTTGAAATATTTAAGGAGCTGTGAGATGAAAGGGCGAATTCATTTTCATGTTTTCTGATGGATAGACCTAAAGGCTAATGAGTGATAGGAGTAGAAAGGGAGATTTTAGATCAATATGGAAAGAAATTTCTAAAAAAATCAAATATTTCTAACCATAGATGCATCTTAAGTAATGGTTAGATGATTATCTGCCTATGAAATTACAGAAAAGTTTCCTAAGAAAATGTGATGGAAGGTAGAATTACAGGCCTTCTATATTTTCTAGCACACATTATGATTGTCCTAAAAGATTTAGAATGCGGGAGCTTGATTTTTTTTTTTAATATTACAAAAGTGATACAAGTTTCATGAGGGCAAAATGAATAAAACATATTTCCAGTTTTATTCCTAATTAAAGTTGGATGTGCATTTGATATTTACTGGTTTTGATATGTGACATATAATCACAGAGAAATATGTGTCTGAAACATGGCAATCAAATGTTAGCCAAGTTCAGTACCTGAGTAATATTATGAACATAATATGATATTACAAGATATGGCAAGATCAAACTTACCCAGGCAGTATTTATCTACTCATTTGTGTGATTCAGCACTGATGTCTGTTTTGAGATATAAACAAAGAAACCAAAAAAGTTGAAGGTTTTGAACAAGGCTTAAATCTTTAAAAGTTGCCGCAGAGTTTTTAGTACAATTAATCATAGGAGTCACAAGACGATTTTGGTTAGATGAGTAAGAGCCAGATTAAATCTCCCTCCTTTCTCAGTGTTTGTTCCTATCAGTTAATAACATGCGAACCTCAGAGCTGCGGGAAGAACCAGGACAACAGCGACATCCATCCTGCAACCCTATTTGGACTGCTTTTAAAACTCTAACTCTAACCAGAACGCCTGACTCAAGATGTGAACTTTGTTTCCTCAAAACTAATTAAACATGGGCAAATAATTCAAGTTTTTATTGTCTCAATTTACTTATCTATAAAAAAATGAAAAAAAAATTAAAATCTACATGACGGCTGTAACAATCTTTATTATAGCTAATATTTATTGAGTGCTCATTATGTACCTGGCACGATTCTTAGTTCATCCGCTGTATTACTCATTTAACCCTTAGAACACAAAAAGAGTTGCACCTTATTCCAGGTAATGGGATTAACCCAGGCAATCTGGCTTCAGAGGTCACAATTTTAGGTATTATTCTCTCTCACGTTAATAGGAAGTTCTTAGCACACAGTAAAGAACTCAGTAAATTATGGATAATGTTATTAAAATAATGACTTATGTTTTACGTTGCCTAGGCACTGATCTTTACCAATGTTTGATGACTATCTTTTGGAAATGAAGGGGTGAGCTGGACAAGGAGATGATGCTAGGAGGCTACGGCCACGCCACCCTAAGTCTGCTTGAGCTCATCTTGCAAAACAGATTAAATTAGATCCTTTGTGAGACTCTAAACACAAAAGGAGCGATTTTGGCTTTCAACTCAAACAGTAAGAAAGGCCATCTCTCTCTCTCTGTTCAGAACTCACTTAGGGACAACATGGTAGCCAGGGGCCATGGCGAGGGTCACCAAGAGCCTTTGCAGTCAATGGGCACATACGGGGGTAGGATTTAGGATGACTTTTCCAGCATGGTGCCTGACAATCTGGCTTGTAAACATGATTGATGTTCCACTTTTGGGACTTCTATGCATCCAAAGGATATATTGAAGTGAACCAGTTTTTATCAGATATTCCAGGGGAGTCTCAAGCTATCATATTTGATAATTAAAAATAAATCTGCATTCTACCAATAATTGCTCAGAAATACTCCTATCATACCTTCTCTCAGATAATGAATACGAAATCTGAACCATATGTCTATATATATACACACACACTTCCTGAAAGTGCTTGGAGAGTGAAAGAAAGCAGACGGGTTATGGGGACGGGTGGGGAGGAGACAGGAACTGATACTGGGAAGGGAATGGTACTGTGTGAGTTTCCCATTTTCACTGTTTCCATCCTGAGGAGTGGCCCCAGTGTGCCCAGGTGGGGTGGTAAAAGAAAAGAAAATCTGTTGTCATCTTGGCTCAAAGAATCAGTGGGCCAAGTTCAGGGCAAACCACAGTTACAGAAAAACAGGGCAGGAATCCTGGGGAGACAACTCTAGAGGGAAAGTTCAATAATTTGTGTATAAATTCTTGCCTCAGAGTCATACTGATGTGTGGTCGACTTCCAGTAGCACGGCAAGATACAAAGAACAGATTTGAGATCAGGACTGCTGCCTAAGACACAGTGTGTGGTTTGAATGTAACCAAAACAATTTGCTAAAACAGATAAACCAACACCGTATGGGACCATACAAGAGAATCTAGAGTCTTCATGACTTTAATGCATATGTCCAGAACACAGTATAAAATCACTCAACACAAGAAGAAATGGGAAAATAGAAACTCTTCTCTCAGGAGAAAACACCAGTAAAACAACAACAACAATAACAACAATAATAACAATACTGAAATGACCCAGATGTTAGAATTATCAGACAAAAGGTTTCAAGCAGATATTTTGATTATGCTCAGTGGTAGAAGGAAAATGGGCTTGGAATTAATGGAAATGGAAAATTGGGAAATGAAAATATTAAAATGTAATATATTTTAGAACCGGAAAAACACAATATGTGAAATAAAAACCAAAACCTCACTGGATGGGCCTAAAAGCAAAATGAAAATGGCAAAGAAAAAGGCCAATACATCTGAGAGAAGTAGGAGAGAATATTCAATCTGAAACTGGAGAGAAAAAAGATTGGAAAAAACAAAACAAAACAAACAAACAAAAAACCCCCAAGACTCAAAGACATAAAATTTGTTATAAGGTATGTGAAATTTGAGTTCCAGAAGGAAGATAGAGAAAATGAGATAGAAAAATACTTGAAAAAATGTTCCCCAAATTCCTAAATTTGACAGAGGCACAACTTTATAAATTTAATAATCTAGAAAGTTCCAAGCAGGATGAATACAGACTAAACTATGTCTAGGCACAGTGTAGCATAATAATTAGAATAAAAATTCAAAAACCACAAGAGCTACACAAAAGAATACATTCAAAATTCAAAAAGGAATGAAACTAACTGATAAAGACAGAAAGAATGTAAATGATTGCCTAGAACCAAAAGTGAAGTTGACCTCAGAGGGATGTGAGGAGCCTTTATGAGGTGCTGGACGTATGTTATATCTTTTTTTTTTCTTTCTAGAGATAGGGTCTCACTCTGTCGCCCAGTCTGGAGTGCAGTGGTGGAATCATAGCTCACCGCAGTCTTGAACTTGTGGGCTCCAGCAATCCTCCCACTTCAGCTTCCTGAGTAGCTGGGACTACAGGTATGTGCCACCACATGTAGCTAATTTTTTGTTTCTTTTTTTATAGAGACAGGGTTGACTTTTGTTGCCCAGCCTAGTTTGAAGGGCCGGCCTCAGGGGATCCTCTTACCTAGGCCCCCCAAAGTGCTGAAATTACAGGTGTGAGCTACTGGGCTGGGCCCATATTTTAATTATAGTGCTGTCAAAATTCAATGATCATATGAATACAGTGGGTTTACTTTTTATATTTTATAGCTCAATAATGTTTATTTAAATAAATGAAAGCAGTGTTTGACGAAGTATCCTCCCAAAATGAAGCTGCACATCAAAGATCTTAATGGGGAAACTATGCTGTTGCTTTCTCGGGGGACATACAAGAGAGAATAAGAAAATATGCCTATTAGCCATATTAGCTCATTTTAAAAAACAATCGTCAGTCTAAACATCAACAAGCATCTCAATTAACAAAAAAGAATGAATAGATATGGTCTTATTTTATGGATGTTGTCTTATAAGATCTTGGATATTTTAACTAAATATAAGTAAGTCTGAGCTAGATAAAATATGTGTTAATTTAATATAATAAAATATTTATTTATATAAATTATTTGTGATATCTGAAAATAGGGATGCACACATACAAAATCTTTAATTTTGTTTTAATGCTACTTCCTTAGTTTTCTGGTTAATATTGCTAAAATAAATGACCACATTTGAAAAGCTCCAACAATCGTTGCAGAATAATTGTTGAGAGCCTCACCTATTTTGTTGCTCAGTGCATTTTATTTTATTTTATCTTCTTTATTTATTTATTTTTTGCAGTTTTTGGCCAGGCTGGGTTTGAACTCGCCACCTCTGGCCTATGGGGCCAGCACCCTACTCCTTTGAGCCACAGGCACTGCCTGACTCAGTGCATTTTATATAATATCTGAGGCAATAGATTGCTTCTAGGCTACTGTAAGAAAGTTTGTCTTGAAGAATTGCACTTTTATTAAAAAAAAAGAAGTAAAGACAAGATTTTCCATTATTTTGTGTGAAATTTACGCTGCATAAAAACCCTTATCCCTCGTAGCACCCCGACCTTAAGGACCCTTCAGTAGCTCCTTCCCTTTACTGTTGTAAGATAAATCTAACATGGCCTCCTTGAAGGCACTGATGGTCTGGCTTTCATCCACCTCTCTTGCTACATCTCCTAGAATATTCTACATTCTCCGCACTGCCATTATGTCCCCTTCCTCCCTTCTGCCCTTCCAGCATACATATTATCAATTACCTTATAGACTTGGTACAACAATCATTTCCTTCGAAAATCCTTCATAGTCCTCCTGAATAGATCAGATTTCCTAGCGAATGCTCCCATGGAACCAAATATTTACCTTTCAAAGCCATTTTCATAGTTTGAAGCTACGTGTATGTTTTGTGAGTATTTGGTTACTGTTGGTTTCCCCATCATCCTGTGAGCTCTCTAGATGGACAGACAGGGACTATGTCCATTTTGTCTCCACTCAATAAACCCATTGCTAAACACACTGCCTGGGAAGCCAAAGTACACATTTATATTTCTTAAATAATGAATGGCTGCAGGTAACTTCCTCATACAGACATGTATCTTTTACATAATTATGCATATAGGATAATTTCTGAGATGTGGAAATGAGTACATGTTTCTCAAGCACTCAGTATGTGTGAGCCCCTGTTTTAGATACTGGAGTGAACAAGGTGTCTCTGACTTCAAGAAGCTCATAGTTCTGTAAGGAGAATAAAGGCAGCACTCCAGTGATCATAGTGCCAGGCTGGGTTTGAGAAATGTCACGGAGATGGAATGACTTCAGTCAGGCTACATCCCAACGGTGACTTAGGTATCTGAGCACTTAATGTGGCACCAGCATTTAGGACTTGGATTTCTGATGCGATCATCAATCTTACAGGTATCGTCAACCCAGAATTCTCTTAGCCCTTCAGGTTTGTCATAGTGCCCTTCTGTGTAAAACATACAAAAAAGGAAAAAAAAAAAAGAGAGAGAGAGAGAGAGAACAGTAGACAGCTTTCCTATTAAAGTTTGAGTGAAGAAAAGGCAAGTGCTTTAAAAAGGATAGCTCTTTAAGATGGGCATGACCTAGCTCGAATTAGCAACTCACCCAGAAATGCTTTATTGCTACTGCTGCTGTTTGTTTAAAGTTCCATTGAGCCAGCTTTTATAAATTGTCCCTTAATATGTTCTAGACAGTTTGGTTTGGGGAGGATGTTCCCTTTCCCCAAGGAGCTAATGAAAATTCAGTGTTTGCCTATTTCCTGAACCTCATCGCAGAAATCAATGCCTGAAGTGCAATAGCTGCATAGTGATGGCCTGCAGCTGTGGAGCCTTCCCAGGGCTGAAAATTATAGCTCCAGAGGCAATCTTTCCCTCTGTCCTCTGGAAACTTCACACTGACACATCCGCTGCTTTCTTGACCCTGAACCTTCTATCTTCTTAGCAGACAAGAATGTTTTCTTCTTTCTTTTGTGGAAACTGCTGACTCTTCCTGGAAGCGAGGCTCAGAAGGTAGTTGCTTCCCACACACCTGTAGCTGGACTTGAAATCTCCACAGCATCCCATACTGAAGACCTGGGCAAACTGAAAATGAAAGAGTAGTTTTACAACTTTCTAGCAGCAAATTCGATTTGCTGGTGTGAAAACGCAGTAGCAGCAGTGTTTACTAGGTCAACAAAACCGAGGGATTTGTTTCTTTTATTGGAGTTTGTGGAGAAAGGATATTTTCCAAGAAAGAATGGAAAGTGGGGTTGAGAGAAAGGACAGATTTTGGACCCTGTATCATCCATTCCTTTAAAATAGAGGAGTTTTAAACTTGAGTTTCAGGTAGGTTTGCTGATGATGTAAGATGAAGAATTTTTTTTTTTATTGTGTTAAGACATTTATATTCTACACCTAGTAAATTTCACATGTACCATTGTGAGATGCACCATAGGGATGGTCCTACAAATTACCTTCCCTCCACCCATCCTCTCCCCTCCCCTCCTCTCCCTCCTCTCCCTCTCCCCTTTCCCCTTCTTCTTGGGCTATCATTGGGTTATAGCTTTCATAAGAAAGTTATAAATTGGTTTCATAGTAAGGCTGAGGACATTGGATACTTTTTCTTCCATTCTTGAGATACTTTGCTAAGAATAATATATTCCAGCTCCATCCATGTAAACATGAAAGACGTAAACTCTCCATCTTTCCTTAAGGCTGCATAATATTCCATGGTGTACATATACCATAATTTATTGATCCATTCGTGGGTCCATGGGCACTTGGGCTTCTTCCATGAGTTAGCAATTATGAATTGGGCTTCAATAAACATTCTGGTACAAATATCTTTGTTATAATATGGTTTTTAGTCTTCAAGATATATACCTAGTAGAGGAATTGTAGGACTGAATGTCAGGTCTATTTTTACATCTCTAAGTGTTTTAAAGAATGGTTTTTAAGAGGTGTTTAACTTGATGTGCAGGGTTATGAACTTGGGTGAATTTAGGAAGATTTTGATTATGGTAGATTACAAAGGAATACTTACCTCCAGGCATAAGGTAACTGCCCAATTTTGTTTCAAAAGATAGAAATAATTATGTACTCTTGAGCAATCCACCTATAGGAGACTAAGTTTTAATACACACACAGAGATGATTTAACAAAATAGAAACGATAGCACTAAAAAGGAACAAAAGAACAAAATAGGAATAATAGAACAAAAGAAATTATGAGAAATATCTCACAGAGTTCTGACAAAATTCTTGCAATACATGAGGATATTATTGATGTTAGTGATCGAGGCTTATTTTATTTTGCATAGGATAGTCCTAAGGGCGACTAATAACAATGGGCTCAAAGAAAGGAAGATCAAAAAGAAACCCAGTATCTGTCTTCTAATATTTTAAGAACTATACTGATGCAAGATTTGAATATTTCCAAGGGAAGAAGGGTTGAAGTCATGAATAAAATTATGTAAAGGTTGCCTTATAAAGACCTTTCTGGCACTCCAGTGTCCAAAGATAGGATAGACTGTTTCCATTAAAAATGGGTTCTTGATGCCACAAGTGTAAAAAAAATTACTGGGTAAATAAAAAAAGTCAAAAACCTTTCTCAGGCTCTCATAGCTCATGAAAGTCAGAGCTATGATTAAAACTTCAGTGTCTGATCTAAAAGCCCTCACCGGACTCTGGCCTAATGCTGATTCCTTCCTGACACACTTCCCAGCCCTCCATTAAAGGGCACGTGTGTGCCTACAGGTGGCGCTGTTGAACAATCTGTTAAATTACCTAATTGCTAACCTACATGAATATGTTTATTCTCTTGACATCATTACATTTGTCTTAGAGTCTAAAAAGTCTAAGCGAAATTTATTTCAAGATCGGGTCTAATATTCCTTCAAGGTAAACACTGTTGTTATTCCAATCATGGTTGTGGCTTGATTGGCTGGCTTAACTCCTGCGTTTTGAACAAATAGAATCACAAATGACCCACTGCCAATCCCCTCATTAGCCGGGTAAGAAACGCTCCAGGTTTCCCTTGATAAGGGACATTTTTCCTTCATCACATTCTTCTGTTTCCCCCTGTGGTATTTGAGAACAGATAGCGGCATATCTAATCGACTGTTGCTTGGACAAAATTACCTTTATGTGCTGGATGCCTGCTTATCAGCTGACTGAAGAGAACTCTTTTGTTGTCGGTGGAGGTGGGTGGATTGCTTTCTTCTGTTTCTCCAGAAATCACTCACATTTGGGATGCTAGGCAATTAGAGCATCTAATTCTAATGTATGTAACAAACCTCCTGTTTCACCTCAGCACAGGCTCATTATGTCTTGCAAGAGTGCTGCATGTTGAATTTGCACCTTCGGTAATTAGTACAGATTCTCTGCCAGCCCTCCTTCCCGCCTTTGCCAACATTTTCAGTGTTAGCAAACAAGCATCAATCACCAACCCAATGAGGAAAAACTAAGGCCTCTTTGTGCAGCTCAATTCACAGGCTAGACTGAAGTTCCAAGTTTAAGAACTCAACTTTGCCAACGTTGTAATGGATATTAAAAAAACAGCCTTAGGGAATATGAGCGCATTTTAATAATGAGTGCATTTTATTGAGTAATTACTAAGTGCCAGGCACGGCGCTAAATGCTTTAAGTGGATTATTTCACATAATCCCAATGGGAGGCATAAGAGGCAATCTTCACGTCTGTGCACTTTATAAATAAACAACTGAGGCACAGAGAAGATAAACAACATGCCCAGGGCCACAGAGCTATGAAGTGGTGGAGCCAGAAGGAGGTGGAACCGTCATCTGCCAGTTCAATGTGGAAAAGTTAATTGTCACCTTTTGGAATAACTGTTCAGATTCTCTGACCCAAGGCTGGCTAGGCTGAAAACAGAATGGGATTCTTACATTTGTTAAATAAGCCTAAATGGATTCTGTATTAGAAGTCAGGAGGGCATAGGACATTTCCCAGGCTCTTGGAAAGGGGGTTCAGGAAAATAATGAGGCAGCAGGGTGTGGGAGAAAACAAAGAGAATTTTCTTTCCGTTGACATGATTTGAATTGATCTCTGTGCTGGGATAAATTTCTCTGCAGGGAGTATCCATGTAGTGTGGGGGACACGCACATCTGTGTGCTATTGTTGCTATGGGGATGGGGTGAATCTTAAGGAGACACCATGGATATGTTTCAGTCAGTCTCAAGTAAGTTTTGCCACTGAACTGATGCAGGAGGAGTTCTAACGAAGGCCTCTGAACTCATCAAATGAGTTCTTGGCTTTGCTCAGGAAAGAATTCAAAAGCGAGCCAACTAGCTCCAGGAAGGGATAATGAGAGAGACAGACAGCAGAGCCTACCCCACAGATAGAGTAGGGGTCTTCTTTCTGGCAGGAGGGGAACTGCTTATGGGTAATGGTAACATTTGTAAATGCTCAAAAACCCTTTTGGGAAATAGCTGTATGTGACAAGCACTGTCTCATCATTAGGCCATAACAGTTCATAAACCTCTGCTCACAGTGCAAGCAGTTTGTAAGGCATCTGGATTAGCAATTCATCCATCCTTGGGCGCTCCCAGGCTGGCTGGAGACTTGCTGGTGATTTCCTTTTTCAGAATTAGGAGCAAAATGGCACTCCCGTTCCAGACCTTCCTTTCCTGCCCTAGCTATACATTACACCTAATCTCTGATCTCTGGCTCTACCACAGGTTAAGGGCTTTCTCTTCATTCTTGGGACCAAGTGCCACTGATGTCCTAGTTCTAGTCATTTTGTACCTACTTGTCATCTTGTGCCTAACTTGCTTTTGTGAACCACAAAGGCCTTTCCATCACGAGCTGGTTCTTAGGGAAAAAAAGAGAAATATAAGAACAGTGATTGGAGGAACTTTGCAAAGGGTGATTTCATTATATTTAAAAGATAGACTGGCTTGGCGCCTGTGGCTCAAGCGGCTAAGGCGCCAGCCACATACACCTAAGGTGGCGGGTTTGAATCCTCAGCCCCGGCCGGCCAAACAACAATGATGGCTGCAACCAAAAAATGGCCGGGTGTTGTGGCGGGCGCCTGTGGTCCCAGCTACTTGGGAGGCTGAGGCAGGAGACTCGCTTGAGCCCCGGAGTTGGAGGTTGCTGTGAGCTGTGATGCCATGGCACTTTACCCAGGGGGATAGCTTGAGGCTCTGTCTCAAAAT
The DNA here is from genome assembly GCF_000181295.1 of Otolemur garnettii. NCBI lineage: Eukaryota > Metazoa > Chordata > Mammalia > Primates > Galagidae > Otolemur > Otolemur garnettii. Next base: position 3,157,676 of record NW_003852557.1, on the reverse strand, counting down.
AAAAATAAAAATAAAAGATAGACCTTTGTTTTGAAATTGTGTCCTCTTATTTTTTTTCTTTTCCTGCCATCAAAATCTACCTTTCCTACCAACCTACTTGGTAAATGTGCTTAGATTCCTGGTAGTCATGTTCCGCCTGCTCATTTACTAACAAATAGTTTTTCTTGTTATTGAAGCACTCTAATCCAGGGACAGCTGTAGTCACTGCTGTTTATTGAGCAATTATTACAATAGGCTGCTGAAGCCTGATGCCTAGAAGGGCAATATTTCCACTGGTTAACTTCTGTAGTTAGACTATTTGGATTAAAACCTCTGACCCCAAACGTGCTAGTTCTAGGAACTTGGGAAAGGTACTTAATTTTTCTAAATGTCAACTTTAATGTCTGTAAAACAGGAATGCAAGAACCTATTCCATGAGGTTATCATGAGGATTAAATTATCTACTGCATAATTAATTTAGCACAACATAGAATTATATTAAACACTCTGATTTGAAAGCACCTGTGTTATTTTGAGATCCATAACATTGTGGGAGGGGTAATCACACAGGAGAAGGGGGTGGGGTGCTCTCACTGGATGGGCACGGGGTGGGGGTGGGCACATGGCATACCTTTTGTGTGGGGGACATAACCACAAGACGAACTCTACCTAACAATATTTTGACCTGCTTGCTTATGCTCTCACATTAACTTGAAATAAATTTTAAAAAAACAAAAAAAAGATAAATGACATTGTTATCCTTGGACCCAAATAAGTTAAAAGTACACAGTATCTTTGATCACAGGTTTTTGTATGTGGATTTAAAAACTAGCACGGTATTTATTAGTAGAGAAACAAAATCAGCCTTGCATCCTGTTTATTAGGGCCTACACGACAATTTAATGTGTAAAGTTCCCTGTGTTGCAGTGCTTTCTAAGCTAATTTTCAAGCAAATTATGAAAATGTTCACTAAACAAGTAATGTTCAAAAATCATTTAACAAAGTTGACTGAGTTTCATTTTTAGAATTTCTCAGAGTCTCTAAAATATGAATGTGTTTTGTGAATAGACAGTGGGGCTTTGTATATGTCATATTGCTCACGTGTTTGGAACCAGACCCTATTTTCTCAAAGTAGCCATGGAAGCTGGTTTAGGAGGGCAACTGGGTTCCTGTGAGTCCTAGTCAGTATGTCCATTTCCATGTGTGGCTTTCTTAGCCTAGGCCAATTTACAGCACTTAAATCTATCCTACTGGGCTATTTCACAAAACAGGAATACACAGACTACACTAACACCTTAGCATTATTTAATTTATTTGGAAACTGAATGTTAGAAAGGATAATTCTTTGATCATTTATGGGCTGGTGGTAACAGCATAGGCCATTGAATGCCCTCTCTGTGTGGTGATAGAATTTAAAGTTATCCTCAAAAGATCCTTTTTTGGAAGGAGTAAAGATCATACAGATTATAAGAGTGAGAAGCTATCATTTCCTGTTCTCTTCTTCCTCCTAATTAAACTTTTGTAAGAAGCACCCATCTACCTTCAGGTCTCCTTGTCTATATTTGAAACAATTCACCCCAGAAAGTCAAGTAGCAGCATCTTCCGACGTGACAGCTTGTCTTCCAGTTTGGCCTCTATCTGCCTGTGTATCTCAGGAAGCTGGGCCTTCCCTGCTAGGAGGAAAACTCTACCCTGCACCATTACCGCATGGGTGATCCTTCCTGCTTTGCTCTGTTGCAGAGAACCAGAACTTAGTAATAAGAATATTAACACAAATATTTTAAAGTGCTTTAGCTGAGAATCTCTTATTGGTCAAAAACATTTTATAACTTTACTAGGAATCAGAAAAGTGAAAAAAAAATTAATTAGGCAAAAAGATTGATTCTATCCAGGGTTGATTAATTGTGGTAAAAGAGGGATCTTTATGTCTAGCTGTTAGAAATGTAAATTGCTGCAAAAGTGATCTAGGGTGTAAGTTTTATAGGTATTTGTCTTTAGATCAATAATTCAAGATTAGTCCTTACGCAGATCTGTAATAGGGTATTTTTGGCAGAGTTGTTGGTACTTGCTGTCCTCCCTGCTTGGGAAGGTCTCACACAGATGCAGATAGGGGCATGGCTGCTCCTCTGTACCTTCAGCTCTTAGCTCACATGCTTCTGTGGCCACTTAGAGGAAACTGAAAAACTGTAACTCTCTCAGTGTAGTCCCAGAATTTCTCCACAATTCCCTGCCGTTTGCTTTCTGTTTTCCACAACTCTCGACACCGTGTGACATGGCATGCTGTTCTGTTACTTGTTTAGGTGTTTATTTTCTGTCTTCTGCATTAAAATGCAAATTCCATGAAAGCCAGAATTTTGTTTCTCTTGTTCACCTGCGTGCCCAAAGCAGATGCCTGTAGACAGTCGTAATATTGATGAATGGACGTCTAAATTTAAAAGAATGAGTTACATGTGCATGCAATGACCCAAAGGGAAGAAGAAGATATACTGTTAAGAGAAAGCACCTTTCAAAGAGAAGTGAATAAGATGCCCCGATTATTATAACATGAGCTGTGTATGTATCCGTAGCATCTCTGTCTTTATTTTTCTCTCTGTCCATCTCTCTGTCTATAGCTCTAAGAGCACACAAGAAGTTAGAGAGAGTAAATTCCAAATTGCAAATTAATGTGGGCTGCCTTAGGGTACTGGAGTTAGACTGCCGAGTTAGGAAAGAGAGTGCTAATTCTTCTTATATCTTTATATCGTTTGCTTTGTGACAACAAGCATTGTATTACTTTTCTAATAAAAAAAATCCCAATAAAATAAATGCAATCACACCCACAGAAAATGACTCTGGGCTGTTTCTTTAAATGTAATATGGCAAAAAAGATTTTTTTCTCTTACACAGTTGGGCTTCTTCTCGTCTTCCTAATACCAATGTCGGCAGGCTCGTATCAGATAGATAATTAGCTTCGTTTGTGGTTTACCAGAGTCTCAAGTGCAGATGAGCATGTAATTGTTTGCTAAGGCTTAGCCAAGAGGGCTGCTTCTACCCTGAGCCTCAGCTCTTAATTCTCTGAGGCTTTGTAGAAGACGATGATAGTTGTGAGTCAGAATTTTTGCACTTCTCATAAAGTCGTATACCTAAGGCGAGGCAGGGAAGGTGATCAGCCTTGAGTGCAGGAACTAAGGAGCTACGTTGTCTGTAGACAACTTAAAGTCAACGGTAAACCTAAGAGTCTGTCTACTTATCATCACCATGTGCCAGCCATTCTAAATAATCTCTCTTTTAAAATTCCCCTCCTAAGGGGTGGTGCCTATGGCTCAGTAGGTAGGGTGCTGGCCCTATATACCGAAGTGGCAGGTTTGAACCTGGCCCTGGCCAAACTGTAACCAAAAAAAAAATAGCTGGGCATTCCGGCAGGCACCTGTAGTCCCAGCTACTTGGGAGGCTGAGGTAAGAGAATTGCCTAAGCCCAGGAATTGGAGATTGCTGAGAGGTATGATGCCATAGCACTCTACCAAGGGCGATAAAGTGAGATTCTGTCCCTGAAAAAAAAAATTCCCCTCCTAAAAAATGAAAATGCTAGGCTTAATTTTTAAATCATAGCTGAGGTTACAGACAAGCTGGGATAGGCTGCCCCATCCTTGGTTTGCCACTACTTATTATTTTGATTTTCATAATGTAAGGTAGCATCTTTGTTTTATTAAGCACCTGTCATATAGTCAGCACAGTGCTAGGGAGTAGAATTAGAAAGATGAATAAGACACAGCTCCCACATTCAAGTTGCTCACAGTCTAGCAAGGAAGCAGGCACAGATGCCACTGAATAAAATATGGGTGATGTGTTTTAATGGAGCAATCTCCAAAGTGCCTGGAGGATGCAGAAGAGGAAGTGATTAGTTCTGTCTGGGGAATTCATTCAATATTGTTCACAAGTGTTTATTGAATGAGTTGCCCATTCCTGGGCCAGGTCTGGAGAACAAAACCCAAGCTCCCTGCATCATTGGAACTTAACTTTCTGGTAGGACAGTGCAGGTCACAGCAGGGTAAATTTTAAGCAGAGAAAGTGCTTTAGGAGAGATCCGGGGAAGGGTAGTCAGAGATAGCACTCTGAGGAGGTGATGTTCGGGCTGAATGATGGCAGGGAGACAGCAAAGATCAGAAGTACGTGCTATGAAATGAGAGGTGGCACAAGTCAGACCCCATAGAATGGAGGCCCACAAGCTTGGCTGTGCTGAGAATCACACGTAAGTGGTGCATCCACTTTAGAGGAAATGGAAGAAGTGCAATGAAGATCATGGGAGGGTTTTTAGCAAGGGAGCAGCAGGATCTAATTCATGTTTTAAACCTGAATTCCTTCTAATTCTTTGTACCCTCAATGAATCCCAAATAATAAAAAGAAACCACAAAAGATTATAAAAATCAATATTAGACTATTAAAAAATACCTATCCATGTGCTTGTGATAAGTAGGAGCTACCTCAAAGAAGGCAAGGGCTAAAGCAGTGAAACTAATCGGAAGGCTCTTGCAGCAGTTGGTGGAGGTTTGGACAGCTTGGACCAAGGAGGAGGCAGTGGAGATGGAGAGAGACGTGGAATAAGAAACAGCCCCATCCAAGGCTTCTTGCTGGGTCTTGAAGAAAGAGAAGTCTGATTTTTACTTTTGTTGGAAGAGTAGGAACAAGAACGTAGAAAAAGAATGAAAATCATTATAGGGGGAAGGAGTGATGGAATTCTAGGAGGCAGGTGTAGAAAGACTCAGATAGCACAGAAGCTTCTTAGTTGATAAACCTCTTTGAAGCTTGATAATAGAGAAGTTAAGACTTTGTTGTTGGTAAATTGTGAAGTAGCAACAGTAATCTTTTATTGCCCCTGGCCTCCCCTGGAGTGGCCTCTATCACTTATTAGGGTCTTTCTTTCAGTGTCCCTATTAGCAGATTTTCCAACCAGGGGAGCTATTTTCCTTGGTAGGCTTGAGATTTGCTAAGGTTTCTCCTATCATTGTCATACTGAGTTTTGTCTACCCAAAGTATCCACTGTTGTAGAGTAGCAGTGATTAAACACAACATGAGTATGGAAGCCTTCTGAAGTGGGCTCTCCCATGAGCCTCAATGTGTTCACACATCCAAGAGGTCCTTTGCCATTGGAGCCTCCCAGAGAAGCACCTAATGCTCCTGCTTTCAATTTCCAGGTTCAGAGCCTGCTAAAACACCTGCCTTGGGCTTGTTCACCTGCTGTGCTACTTTATGTCATGGGGAATGTGCTGTGTTGGCGCCGAATGATGATCACGTGTACTATGAAATCTCTCTTTCATTGTCTCTCTTCAGTGGTGCAATGGTGGGACTTTATGAACTGGAGCCATGAAAACACCTATTGTTCTGTATGGCTGAAATTGGCTAATTTTAAGGTTTCTGAGTGTAAGATACCTATTTCCCAAAATGAGTGATTGTTGACACCTCTGTTCTTTTATCTTTATTTCCCTAGCTTAACCACGAATCCATAGTCTTCATGCTGTTACCTTTCTTCTCAGAGAATGTCCAATCTGCATCTGTCTCCATAGGGAAGCATAACATTATTGCCTGAGAACACAGCCTATGGAGTCAGACAGATTTGTCCTGTAATCATGATTTTTCCACTTACTAAGTCTGGTCCTGTGCAAGTTATTTCACTGCTCTGAGACTTGATGTTCTTGCTACTTAATGGGTTGTCCCTGGACCAACAGTATCAGTCCCACATAGGAACTTACTATAGAAATGTAGAATTTCAGCCCAATTCCAGACCTATAGTATCAGGATCTGCATTTTTTTGCAAGATCCTTGAGTGATCCCTGCACATATAAAGGCTTAAGAAGCAATTATCTAGAAATATTCTGACTGTATATTCAACTCTACCTGTGGGTATAAATATCTAATCTGGAAGCATGTGGAGAGAGGAAAACTTGATTGTTAAATTTTTAGGATAGAGGGTTTTTTAAAAAGATGCTTTACTTATAAAAAATAGAAATAATGGAGAAAGATAAAGCATTTTGTAGTGTGGAAGGTAGACAGGCCTTTAGTCACCCACTCAAATTATAATACTTAGATGGCCACTCAATTTGTCTGTGCTCCAGATTAGCACTGGAAAGCACAGCAAAGGCGAAACTCTATCATGAAGCTTCAGATCACATTTTCAAGGCTGCCTACTTTATTTAAAAATGTCACCACCCGCCATGTCTTACAATGCTCATATTCTTGATAGAACTCACAGGAAAAACAGCTTTACAACCGGCCCTGAATTTGTGTGCAAATATAGCAAGCATAGACATTTCACAAGCTCATGACTTTCATGGGCTTCATAACTGTCCCTATTTTTATTGAGTTAGGAGAATGGACAATGAAGAAAGAATCCCAAAGTTTCTGGAGTCGTCTTTAGTCATATCCACACTTGTCCTATCACCTTCTCCCTGTCATTGCCCTATTAATCTCTCAACGTTTGCTGTTTCATTCTCAGCACAACTCAGATGTCTAGAGAAAATGTCTATTTCTTTAATCACCACCATTAATCTTGTCCTCTGCTTTTATTTTTCAGCATTAACACCACATCTTTTTTTTTACTCTTATCTTGCTTCTTGCTGCCCTTGTTACCTGGGAAGTGACCTGAAAATGCTTTGGCACCAATATTGGATATAACGTTCTACAGTGGTGACTCGTAGGTGACCTTCAGTTATCTTGCATTGTGTTGTCTTTCCCAGTGGCAGGCGGTAATAGGGCAAGTTTTCACTCTTTTGTGTTAGGAAAGAACTAACTACTATAAATAAAGAGTATCATTATTCTCAGTATTGACTAGAGCTGCTAGTAATAGCTAATAAAAAACATCAATGTACCAGACTTAGTGATTCTGCTCTCTTATCCAATTGCTAGTTGACTTTTTCAACACATGTTTGAAGAGTTTATGTGAGAAGGAGAAAGAATAGAAATCAAAGACGTAATTCTAGCTAGTGCTGGTTATGCTTTGGCAGCTAGCAACTCCTGAATCATAGTCTTTTAACCTCATGAGATGTCATAAAAATTCTAAATCACCCTTCCTGGGCTAGTTGACAGTGATGTCCTTCTCACTGTAGAAACTCAGGGGTGAGAGTAACAAGGGCTCCCTTTTGATACATCCTTCCTCCATCACCATGGCAGATAGAAAGGAAGGGGAGAATCTGTGATGACTCGCAAAAATTTCTGTCCAGAAGTGATGGATCACATTTACTCAAGTTGTGTTGGCCAAAGCAAGTCACACAGCTTATCTTAAAATTGCTGGAGAAAGAACAATCTAGAAATAGTGAGTGATTGGCTCTAATGACTATCAGAGACTATCGCACCCGGAGACATCATGGGTTTGAGCTTTCACACTTTACCACATAACTAATTTTGTGAATTTAATAAACCTTGAGTTTGTCAGTATATAAAACAGATATAATACTACCTACCCAGCTTACCTCCTTGGGTTATTGTGAAGACCAAATTCCCCAATACATGTAAAAACACTTTGACTGTGTTGAGGATTCTATCCAGCAAAATGTTTAGTTCCTGAGACATGAGCTTTATTTCTATCTGTTTTCTATCAGATCGGCTGGGCAGCAGATGATGGGTTGTTATTAAATCGGAATGCTCTTGTATAAAATCCCAGTAGAAGTTACTTAAAACACCAAGAAGACAGCTTGCATAACTCTCTAAATCCAGCCAGAAAGTCTAAAAATGCAATATTGGTTTTGCTGTTCACATTGAAACAAGAAGGTTGAACACTTTTCTGTTTCTTGGAAGGCCAGAGTCAATTCCACCTCTGCTGCTATCCCTGTGACTTTACGTACCTCCCCCAAATTTGTTCCATAGGGTAATAATTTAGTTTGGAGGGAGGCCTCCATGGCAGCATAGATCTCTATGATTGTGATTGCATAACCATGGAAATGCTTTCTATGGGCAGTATCAGAGATTTGAAAAACTATGAAAGAGAAAAAGGAAAGAAGAGAGTGGAGTACATGGCTGGAAGCTAGAGAGGAATTTTGGGAAAAATAATAAATGTATTTAATCATAAATTTTATCTTTTTCTGTGTAACTTATTATTTGAATCTTCTTCCATTTCTCTCTTTACCTTGTACAGAATACCTATAATACTCACTAGCATTTTGTGGAAGTGAAGCTTTTGTTTGCTTTGTTGACTTTTTTTTTTGTTCCAGAAGGATGGTTTACAGTATGCTGAATATGGCTGCAATTTGGATAGAGGATGAGAATCCAGGCTGATTTATGAGAAGTCCCCTAAAATAGGTGATATCAAGTATGATCAGTATGGGAAGAGCAGTCCTTCAGGCAAGAATCAAAACCAGCTTGCCAAGCAGATAGTTGTATAATCTAAAAAATCACTCAGTAGTTGATTCATACTGTAGGTTAATAATTTTTATTTGATTCTATGAATGATATCTTTGATGACTCTCTCAGGAAGAAATTATAGTCATTCAGTTCCTGAAGGGCAGAGTGGCAGTCACTGTGCATAGGCTGGAGAACCAACACTAGAATTGAAGACAGATGGCAAGTTCAAGACCCAAAGCAAATAGATAACAGATCTTCTAAATCATACGCATTGGAGGACAGAACAAGGACCAGCACAAAGAGTAAGAGTAGTCAGATCACCAAGTAGGTTGGAACAGATGAAATGGGAGGTGCTCTAAATTTATCTAAACAAGGCTCACTGCACTGGGTTGGCCAACTCAGTCCTCCTAAAGTTTGCCAGGATGGAACAGACAGACACTAGATAGAGTATATTGGTCTTTTGGATTTCACTCATCATTAACTTTTCAACGGGTTTTTAATTCACAAAGCATCTGGGTTGTATAATTACTTACCTAATAGTGTGCATTACATGGCTGGATGGTAATCAGGACAGAGATAAACTAGGGGAACATAGAGTGCTCTTCAAACCCTCTTAAATATTCGAGTAGAAAATGTGGCTTAGTAAAGATACTCAGAAAAACAGCAATCTCACGGCCACTTCATGCTTGTGTGACCTGCGCTAAGTCACTTAACTTCTTTGAGTAGCAATTTCTCCCTTTGAAGGGATAGTAACAACAGACTCTTCACCCACGTCACATCCATTGTTGGATGGCGTGCCAAATAAAATCATTTAAGTTCTTTGTGAAATGCATAAACTATTCTGCAAAAGGCATGCTTTTCTACTTCCCCATCTTTGCATAGGCCTTTCTTTTCCACAGCTTTCACCCAACCCCCTGCTACACAGAATGCTAACTCCTGTTGGCCCTCATGCCTACACTTCGGCGGTCTTCTCTGGCCATCACCTTCCTCCCCAATTTGACAAGATGTCCCTCCTTTATCTGTTATAGCACAAATCACATCATATCGTCGTCTTATAATGTCATTTTTCTTGATGGTAAATCAGTCTCATCTATTAAAAAACTAATCTTATGCTCTAAACATGTCTTTTAATTATGAATGAATTATTCTTATGAAAGAACATGATGCTTATGGCTGCTTTAAGAGTCGATGTGAAAACAAAGATAGACTGATTATCGCCATTTTGACTCTAGCTATGGCTTCCTAAAATCAACTAATTCCCTACTAACTCAGTCAAAGCCAAGCTAGAGGCCAAGCTGGTATTTATGTTGGTCATAAATGCCAAGGAAAGCATGGATATACAAATTGTGCATCATGTATGTAATAATATACATGTATTTTTTAGACAATCAAGACTGTGTTCATATTTAATATTTTAGAAGATAATTATCAAAGTGAACACATACAATTTTTATAGAGCTTTTCCTAACACATGGAGTATGTCTTTGGTCCCCCAAAGATCTAAAAATCCCAGTTAGAGAAACATTGTCCTAGAGGCAGGATGGAACAAAGAGTAACTAAGATAAGAATAGGAAGCTAAATAACTCACTTACAGCATAATATCTTCACAGAGTTCCAAACTAACCCTATAAAGAAATGATGGTTGGCAGATAATTTGCAGAAACCTTCAAAACCTACTGGACGTAAGAGGATTTACTCTGGATTACAAGTAAATGCCAACCAAACAGTCGAGGCAGATGTAATTAACACAAACTGAAGAAGACGGAGAAAGGAAAGTAATTTTTTTGGCAAAGGCTTATTGCTTAAAATTTCCTTACTGCCAGGCAACACTGGACACTGATTTGATTTTTGTTGCAATGCAGCGATAACAATATCACATATCATTAAGTTTCCACAGAGGACATTGAAAGGGAAAGTCTCTTTCTTTCGGATGCTGTTACTTATAACACTGGTCTATAGCCTGGGTCAAGAGACTTCTCAGCCAGATGACTGGCTCTCTAGTGGTTTCTCTACGAAGTGCTTCTGAAGAAGGGAAAGGAGCATGGCTTGGAAAAACTGTGTGTGGCTTCCCTAGCTATAGAATACTTTCAGCTTCAAGAAGAGAACAGTGTATCCCCCGGAAGAATGTGAGAGATGTTTCCAAACATGGGCATATGCTTGGTGGGTCCTCTCATCCTTTGCTTTTTACACTTTTGTGTGCTTAATTATTATTATTTTTAAATATAGCACATATTCAGTACTTTGTAAGTAAAGCAAAACCATGAAGGATCTCTGCAGAGCACTTTTAAAACCCGTTGATATCTTTCCACTATTTTCTTCTGGAATGGTAGCAATCATTCAGATGGAAAAAAATGACCTTGTATAATACCTCATTGAGCAGGAAGACCCCTTGCCTGTAAAGAACCATATTTCCATTTTACTTCAAAATCAGCTACTGCTTGACCAGTGGAGCAGATTATTTTGAATACTTCTCCCAAGGGGGCTTCTCATTAAAATGACTTTGCCTCAAGAGCCAATGTAAAAACCCATTTCACTCATTAATTACCTTTTAGGTAGAAATGGCTCCGAAATCTTTACTTGAAACTAGTTTTTCCCCCTTCACTAATTCCCTTTCCTTCTCCAGGTTCAATTGCCTGTGATAAATATAAAAAAGAAGAAGAAGAAGAAAAAAAAGTCAGTCTGTCATCCAAAGTTCTCTAGCAACAAAAGTTGCAATTCTCAATTAGGTCTGGTTATTAACCACCTTTTCTACTCTATGCAAAAGATTTGTGACCCATCTTGAAACGGCAGATCTTTTATTTTCTCTCTGCACCTGGACTTTGTTGGGCTTATTTTAATAAGAGGGATGTTAAAGCCACAGTTTTCTATCTTTCTTTCTTTCTTTTTTTTTTGTAGTAAGGAGAGATTTTATTTGAAACCATTATTGTTAATGGGGGATAGAGACTTTGCAATAGAGTGTTGGTGACTATTGCAATATGAAGAACACAGTGATTAGAACACTGTGATTAGAACACAGTCATTGCAAATGACTCAAGAGTTAAGCAAAAATGAGGGTTTTTTAATAGATAGGAATAAATAAGACTAGAAAGAATTTGTGTGTGTGTGTATGTGTTAAGATGTTTATTTTCTACTTTTAGAAAGATTCACTTGTACCCTTGTAAGATAAACCATAGAGGTGATCCCTCCAATCACCCTCCCTCCACCCATCCACCCCTTCCTATCCCCCTCTTCCTCCTCCCCATATTTTTAGGGTATAATTAGGTTATAGCTTTCATATGAAAGCTATAAATTAGCTAGGTCATGGAAGAAGTCACAGTTGTTGATAAAGCACTGAGCAAAAATAATCTATGAGAGGTGAAATATGCAATGTATTCAGGCTGACCTGCACCTATTGGATCTGATCATCATAAATAGCTTGACACTGTAGCCCATCTTCCCTAGTTTGTACTTCAGAGAAATTTCTGTTGACTTGGTAGCTCAATTTTCTTACCTACCATTAAGAAAATGGTGCTCAAGAGAAAGTAACCTAAATTGGCAGAGTTCCATCTGCGGCTGCCTCCCTCTTTGTGGGAGGATCAATAGATGCTGCCTCTCAGAAGGGTCATAGATGTGGATTCTTGACTCAAGATCTCCAAATCTCTTCTCCACATCATTTATTTTTATTATTATTATTTTTTTTTGAGACAGAGCCTCAAACTATCACCCTGGGTAGAGTGCCCATGGCGTCACAGCTCATGACAACCTTCAACTCCTGGGTTTAAGTGATTGTCTGGCCTCAGCCTCCCAAGTAGCTGGGACTACAGGTGCCCGCCACAATGCCTGGCTATTTTTCGGTTGTACTTGTCATTGTTTGGCAGGCCTAGACTGGATTTGAACCCGCCAGCTCTGGTGTATGTGGCTGGTCCCTATGAGCTACAGGCGCCAAGCCTCTTCTCCACCTTTAATTTTGACTGAGCTCCAGCAAGATGAAAAAAGTTGTTAGTACTTTGGGTTCTTCAAGAAACTGAACCAACAGGATGTAACACACACATGCACACACTCACATATGCACACATACAGGCAGGCATAACCAACAAAATGTTATTTTGCTTTAGACCACTGCAATAAAACTAATATTGTGATAAAGTGACCTATGAAGTTTTTGGCTTCCCAGTGCATATAAAAGTTAAGTTCACACCATGCTGCAGTCTATTAAGTGTGCAATAGCATCGTGTCTAAGGAAACAATGCATGGACCTTAACTAAAAAGTACTTTATTGCTGAAAAATGCTGATGATCATTTGGTCTTTTAGCAAGTCATCATCTTTTTTGCTGGTGGAGGGTCTTACTTTGATTAGTGGCTTCTGAACTGACGCATCAAAGTAATGGTTGCTGAGGCTTAGGATAGTTGTGGCTGTTTCTTAAAATAAGACAACAGTAGAGTGGTGCCTGTGGCTCAAAGGAGTAGGGTGCTGGCCCCATAACTGGAGGAAACTACAAAAAAAAAAAAAAAAAGAAAGAAAGAATAAAAAAAGACAACAATAAAGTTTGACAAATAAATTGACTTTCTTTCATGAAAGATTTCTGTGTAGT
>NW_003852557.1:3131982-3144391 GCF_000181295.1 Otolemur garnettii | reverse complement strand
TAGAGATGTTAAAATCTGGTCACCCTAGAATTGGAGTCAGTCTTTTCAAATAAGTTAATGTGTTATTCTAAATCCTTTGTTGTCATTTCAACAATGCTCATAGCATCTTCACCAGGAGTAGATTCCATCTTAAGAAACCACTTTCTGTGGGTGGTGCCTGTGGCTCAAGGAGTAGGGCGCTGGCCCCATATACTGGGGGTGGTGGGTTCAAGCCTGGACCCTGGCCAAAAAACAAAAACCACTTTCTTTGTTCATTTATAGGAAGCAGCTCCTCATCTATTCAAGTTTCACTATAAGATTGCAGATACTTATTTGCATCTTCAGGCTTCACTTCTAATTCTTGTTCTCTTTTTATTTCTGCCGAATCTGCAGTTAACCGCCTCCACTGGAGACTTAAAGCCCTCAGAGTTATCTGTGAGTGTTGGAATCAACTTTTCCTAACTCCTGTTAATGTTTGTATTTTGACATTCTCCCATGAATCATAAATGTTCCTCATGACATCTAAAATGGTAAATTCTTTCCAGAAGGTTTTTAATTTACTTTGCCTATATTTAATATTTAAATAATGAGACTCAAAAGTCAAAATCACTTCTTCATCCAAGGGCTAGAGAATGGATATTGTGTTAGCAGGTATGAAAACAACATTAATCTCCTTGTACATCTCCATCGGAACTCTTGGGTGACCAAGTACATTGTCAATGATTAGTAATATTTTAAAAGGAATCTTATTTTCTGAATAGTAGGCCTCAAAAGTGAGCTTTAAATGTCCAGTAACCTATGCTATAAAGATATGTTCTGTCATCCAGGGTTTTTTTTGTTTTTTTATTAAATCATAGCTGTGTATATTAATGCAATCATGGGGTACCATGTGCTGGTTTTATATAGAGTTTGAAATGTTTTCATCAAACTGGTTAACATAGCTTTCACAGCATTTTTTTAGTTATTATGTTAAGAGATTTATATTCCACACCTAGTAAATTTCACCTGTACCCTTGTAAGATGCACTGTAGGTGTGGTCCCACCAATTACTTTCCCTCCACCCATCCTTCCCCCTTTCTAGTTGAAAAAACTATAAATTGGTTTCATAGTAAGACTGAGTACATTGGATACTTTTTCTTCTATTCTTGAGATACTTTGCTAAGAATATGTTCCAGCTCCATCCATGTAAACATGTAAGAGATAAAGTCTCAATCTTTCTTTAAGACTGCATAATATTCCATGGTGTACATATACCATAATTTATTGATCCGTTCATGTGTCCATGGGCACTTGGGCTTCTTCCATGAGTTAGCAATTATGAATTGGGCTGCAATAAACATTATGGTACTCTCACCATTAACTAAGATAGACTCTCACTGGATTAAAGATTTAAACTTAAGACATGAAACTATAAAAATACTAGAAGAAAGTACAGGGAAAACTCTTGAAGAAATTGGCCTTGGTGAATATTTTATGAGGAGGACCCCCCGGGCAATTGAAGCAACATCAAAAATACACTTCTGGGACCTGATCAAACTAAAAAGCTTCTGCACAGCCAAGAACACAGTAAATAAAGCAAGCAGACAGTCCTCAGAATGAGAGAAGATATTTGCAGGTTATGTCTCTGACAAAGGTTTAATAACCAGAATCTACAGAGAACTCAAACATATTAGCAAGAAAAGAACAAGTGATCCCATCTCAGGGTGAGCAAGGGACTTGAAGAGAAACTTCTCTGAAGAAGACAGGCACACGGCCAACAAACATATGAAGAAATGCTCATCATCCTTAATCATCAGAAAAATGCAAATCAAAACTACTTTGAGATATCATCTAACTCCAGTAAGATTAGTCATCCAGGCTTTGTTGTTTAATTCATAGGATGCAAGCAAAGTAGATTTAGCATAATTCTTAAGGATCCTAGGACTTTCAGAATGGTAAATGAGCATTGGCTTCTACTTAAAGTCACTTACAGTGACTTAAAATTGCACTATCCCTTAACAAGAGAGCCAGCCTGTCCTTCGAAGCTTTGAATCCAAGTGCTGACTTCTCCTCTCCAGCTAAGAGAGTCCTAGATGGCATCTTCCAATAAAAGGTTGTTTTTTTGGTGTTGAAAATCCATTGTTTAGTGGAGCCACCTTTATCAATTATCTCAGCGATATCTTCTAGATAACTTAGTGTATCTTCTATATCAGCACCTCTTGCTTCACCTTACTTTTATGTTATAGAGATGGATTCTTTATTTAAACCTCATGAACCCACTTCTGCTAGCTTCAAACTTCTTTTCTGCAGTGTCCTCATCTCTCTCAGCCCTCATAGAATTGAAGAGAATTAGGACCTTGCTCTAGATCATACTTTCACTTAAGATGTTATGAGACTGGTTTGGTCTTCCATCCAGACCACTAAAACTTTCCTCATATCTGTAGTAAGGTGATTTATCATTTTTTTCATAGCTGTGTACATTAATGCAATTATGGGGTACAATGTGCTGGTTTTATATACAATTTGAAATACTTTCATTGAACTGGTTAGCATAGCCTTAACCGCATTGTCTTAGTTACTATGTTAAGACATTTATACTCCATACTTAGTTTAACCATTCACATGTTCACAAGACTAACACTATTAATTTCATTCAAGAACTTTTATTTTCTATTCACAACTTAGCTAATTGTCTGGTGCAAGATGCCTAGACTTCAGTTTTCAACTTTCATCACACCTTTCTCACTAAACTGGATTATTTCTAGTTTTTGATTGAAAACAACAGGTGTGTGACTCTTCCTTTCACTTGAATACCTTGAGGCCATTGTAGGGTTATTAATTGGTCTAATTTCAGTATTATCATTTCAGAGAAGAGGAAGGCATGAGGAAAGGGAGAGAAATGGGGGACTAGTCGATGGAGTAGTCAGAGCACAAGTAACATTTGTCAACTAAGTTCCTCATCTTACATGGGTATAGTTTGTGGGGCCCCAAAACTATTAAAATAGTAAGATCAAAGACCGATGATCACAGATCACCCTGACAAATAGGACAATAATAAAGTTTGAAATATCATGAGAATTAACAAAATGGGACACAGAGACACAAAGTGAGCATGTGCTGGGAAAAATGGGGCTGATAAACTTGTTTGGTGTAAGGTTACCACAGATTTTCAATCTGTGAAAAGTATTTATCTCTGAAGGGCAGCAGAGTGAAGCACAACAAATTGAGGTATGCCTGTATATGATTTAATACATATACATATGGGTAGAGAGAGAGACTCATTCATTATAAGAAATTGGCTTATGCCATATCATGGAGGCTGAGAACTCTCATGATCTACCGTCAGCATAAGTTCCAGTCTGAGTTCAAGTCTGAAGGCAGAAGACCAATGTCTTAGCTCAAAGAAAGGCCTAGAGAGGGACTTCTCCCTTCTTAGCTCTTTCGTTCTCTTTTGGTTTCTGTTGGGTTGGATGAGGGCCACCCACAGTGGGAAGGGCAGTTGGTTTTACTCAAGTCTACCAATAAAAATGTTAATATCATCTAGCAACAGCCTCATAGCACACTCAGAATAATGCTCTAAGTAAGTATCTAGGTACCTTGTGTTCCAATCAAGTTGACACATAAGATAAACTGTCACAAAAGCCTTGATCTTAAAACTGATCTTAGAGAAAAATGAAAGAATTACTTATCTAGATGAAGGGAAAGAACCAAGCAATAGGAGGAATTGGGGGTTTCTTTGAGAAATGTTCCTGGTGATGAATAGTGTTCTTTCTAATCAATTTCCTAATATACATTAACATTAATTAAGATAAGCAGGAGTTTATTACCTAAAAACTTTATGAAGTCCAAATTTACATATATGAATCAGTGAGGGCACTTACTGCATAGGAATACCACTAAAATTTGAGGGTATATTTAGGTACAAAACATTAACTTTTATAAATAGTATGTAGGTGATGGTTGAATAATGAATGTTATCTTTCCAATAAATGTTTTGTCTTTACAGCTCATTAAATTTATCCTATTAGCTTGATACATACTATTGCCATAAATTG
This sequence comes from Otolemur garnettii, assembly GCF_000181295.1. NCBI lineage: Eukaryota > Metazoa > Chordata > Mammalia > Primates > Galagidae > Otolemur > Otolemur garnettii. Next base: position 3,140,378 of record NW_003852557.1, on the reverse strand, counting down.
CAAGATTACAAAAGGTCTAATTTTAGGTCTATAAACAAAATAATAAATTCTTTGTGAAAAATATATGGCTAATACATATATTTAAACTGTTTGGTCTCTTTAGTAATTAAAGTCATAGAATTAAATCAACAGTAGATATTCTCCACTTCATCAATGCACCTACTATAGCCCCTTCATTTCATTATAAAACATAATAATTTGTTAATAGGAAGGACAGATGAGCACTATGGAAAGCTGCAGTGGATATCTACTCTTATAGTTAAGTCCTATTCTTATGAATCCAATACTACAAATCAGTATGTTTGCTCTCAAACCATTGCATAAGGCTATACTTGTCATTAGAATCACATAATTCAGTTACATGCAACTCAAGAATAAAAGTGTTGCTTCATGAAAGCTAAGTTGAACGTGTAGAAAGTTGCACTAAAATTGAGTTAGTAAAAAAAATGATTGGTATTGAATTAGATAAAGGTGAGATAAACTGTAGCAGAAATGGGAACAATGAGAATCTAGGACTGTGCATTCAGAAAACTTTAGCTTTTCTCTCCTGTTTCATAGAGGAGAAAATGGAAATCATAGAAGATGACTTATGGGATTGGTTTATGCAAGAAAATCCATCTCTGAAAAAGAAAAAAAAAATGTAGGCTCCAGTCTTGATAGAAGTCAAAATCATGCCATCAAGCATTTATACTAACACTGCTTCTGCGATTTATGTTTAGCCCTTTTGAAGCAGTACTTTCTTGTTTGATGTTTGTATTAATTTGCAGAATGTCTGAATAATCAGCCCACCTTTGATGGTAATTTTAATTTTCACTGCTGATAATGACTGTGAGTGATTGTGTTATGTTCAGCAACTATTCATTCACTCCAATTCCCATCTCTAGAACACTGTTTTATTTCCCCAACTTACTGAGAGACCACTCTTACCCATATGACCTACCTTAGCCAATGGATGATGGGTAGAAATAACAATATGTACATTATTAACATTCTTAGCTAAAGCCCTAAGAGGCTTGGACATTTTTGCAAGGCCTCTTGAGCCTCTGACATCAACCATGAGATGATCCTGCCCCAGGTAGATGCTTTTCCTTGGTGCTGAGTCTCAAACCTGAATCTGACCAGCAGCCTGGAGTCCACTGATGGATCCAACTGAGTGGGTCCAGGTTGAAGCTGAGTCGCAGCTAACTCACAGGACTGTGATGAGTGAAAATTAAGTAAGTCTAGGGTTTTTTTTTGTTTGTTTGTTTTTTGAGACAGAGTCTCACTAAGACACTGTCACTCTCAGTAGAGTAGGGTGGCATCACAGTTCATAGCAAATTCAAACTCCTGGGCTCAAGTAATTCTCCTGCCTACGGGTGCCTATCACAATGCCTGGCTAATTTTTCTATTTTTAGTAGAGATGGGATCTAGCTTTTGCTCAGACTGGTCTTGAACTCCTGAGCTCAAGCAATCCACCTGTCTCAACCTGCCAGCGTGATAGGATTACAGGTGTGAGCCATCATGCCCAGCCCCAAGTAGGTGTCTTTTGAAGCCAGTGAGTTTTGTATTGTTTGTTATACCTTATTACCACAGCAAAAGGTGACTAATCCAGATTTTAACCAATTTTGTGACTATTGTGGATAGATAAGCTTTTTAATTTATATTTTATCTAGGATATATATTTATCTAGTATTCCTTTCTCTTCCACTAGGGATTACCTTGTCCCTAAGTAAATATTTGAAGTGTTATTTGGAGATACATTTCTTTTTGCCACAACTCCAAAATAAAATTTTGCAATGTGTTTGTAATTCACCTGAGAAGTTTGCTTTAACAGACACATGCCCAAAATAGAAGTTTTGGCTGTACATCAAAATATGAGGAAACAAGGCATCTTCATATATTTTAAATAGATTTAAATAGCTATAATTCATGTGTTATTTTTATGATCTTTTGTTTTATGTCAACTTTTTAACTTAATCTACAATCAGGAGTCTCATTAGCGTTGTATAAGAATATTATTATTGTGTTAAAATGGCAAAGAATGTATACCTGTTATTAGGAAGATATACTCTAATAGCTGAAGGACTGACTTTTTGGAAGGTGCCTCTGATCTCATTGCAAAAGATTTGGAAGAAGCCATCTGTCCTCATTGTATACACAGAGTAGGGCTTGGTAGATATTTGGCATTCAGTAAGTTTTATTTTATTTTATTTTATTTTATTTGTGACAAAGCGTCATTTTATCACCCTGGGAAGAGGGCAGTGGTGTCACAGCTCACAGCAATCTCAAACTCTTGGGCTTAAGTGATCCTCTTGCCTCAGCCTCCCTAGTAGCTGGGACTATAGGTGTCTGTCACAATGCCTGGCTACTTTTATTTTATTATTTTATTTAAAAAAATTTTTTATGGAGGGGGCAGTGCCTGTGGCTCAGTGAGTACAGTGCTGGCCCTTTCTACTGAGGGTGGTGAGTTCAAACCCTGCCTTGGCCTAACTGCCACAACAACAAAATAATAGCTACTCAGGAGGCTGAGGCAAAAGAATTGCCTAAGCCCAATAGAGGTTGCTGTAAGCTGTGTTGCCATAGCACTGTACTGAGGGTGACAAAGTGAGAATCTGTCTCCTAAAAAAAAAAAAAAAAAAAAAAAAAAAGAAAGATTTTTTTTTCCCTTTGGCCTCCCAGAGTGTTAGGATTACAGGCATGAGACATCACTCCCAGCCTCTAATATTTGGTGATTGAAAGAATGCAGATGTCTAAATACTGGCATGGATACACCCTGTAAGACTCCTTTTATTAGTGTTCTCTCTCTCCCTCTTGCTTGCATTCTCATGGGAGAATAACCATACCTATAAATACACAGGAATAATAGAAAGAATGGAGCTCACTGATTCACTGAATGACTAGATTCTTCATAGTCTATTGATTAAATATTTAATAATATGAATAAAATTGTGAATGTGCATGCCATTTGTCCTGGTACAATCAGAAAATTTCCGAAAATACCTGACACTTCTCTAGTGTGTCTGAACACGTCAGCTTTTATCAGTGGAGTTATAGGCTTATAGGGATATTCATTATAAGCTTGATTATACTAGTGAATAATTAGAAACAACATAATATGCCTGACTATAGGGAATTGGTTAAATCTATCATGGGGCATACATACAAGGAAATAAAGCATGCCTTGCATTTAGTAAGAATTCAATGAATATTGTTGACTCACTGACTTCAGTCATTAAAACAAAGATTGTAAATGTGTATGTACTGACAAAGAAAAAAATCCACAGCGTATTAAGTAAGATTAGCTGGCTACTGAGGAGCATGAATATGGTAGAACCTCTGTACATTGAGCACCCAAGGGACTGTCATAAACTGGTCCACCCACAGAGTAGTTAACATAAGGAACTAGGCCTACTGTATTGATATGCACATGTGGTGCATGTCCAGTCTATGGAAATTAGGTCAACTTAAGGAGGTGGTCAGTGTAGGGAGGTGGTCAACTACAGAAGTTCTGCTATAATATAATTCTATCTCCATGTAAGTTAAAACAATAAGCACATCTATATATTTATCTGTATACACAAAAAAGTTAAAGAATTTTTACCTGAATGTTAAGAGTTGTTATTTCGGGGGTAACCAGTTGTGTTATTTTCAATTTTCAAGTTAATGTTCTTCCGTTATTTTCTGATTTATTTTATAATGATCATATATGATTTTATAATTATAAAAACCAAAAGACAGTATAATTTTGGAATAAAAGTTGTATATTTAAAGCATTTAAAGATGGAGCATGTGTAAGACCAAATCAACTTCTAGGGAGTAGCTTAAAGATAAGAAAAGAGATAAGTTTCCCAGCGTCTGGTTTGGCGTGGTACATGTATATATGGATAAATTTACATGTCATAGAAAAGGGGCTGGAAAACATAGGTTTTCCTACCAGATCCACATACTGTCCTGAACTCTTCCTGTATCCATAGTAATGGTGGATCACGTATTCTCTAGAACATTTCAAAGAAGGTACTTTTGTGCATTACTCCTTAGGGCACTGACCAGAAAATAAATATCAGAAAGAGACAGGTAAAGCTTGATTAAAAACTAAATCAGTTCTCCGTTTCCAAACCCTTGTCCCAGAAGTCTCAATGCCTGGAGAATGAACAGCATGCCCAGGTATGAACACCATCCCAGTATATGGGATACACTTATAATGAAATGTTATTAGTTGTTTATATGAAATTAAAATTTAGTATAGCTTCCTGTATTTTTATTTGTTAAATCTGGCAACCCTACTGACCAGTCATATGTCTGGCCTCGTTTACTCATTTCATAGGAAGTAATCAAGTCTGCCTGCAGGGTTACTGTGAGTATCTGAGGTAGTATCTCATTACTTCCCCTCTCAATCCCCGGCCTTTGCCCCAATACTGACTCTGCCCTGGCTCATCCAGACTTAGACTGTAGCAACTTTGCTTTCCTAAATTGCAAAGGGGTGATATTGGGTCTATTAGGGCCATTCTCATTCTATATCTAATGGACAAGGGTAAATAATGATTGTTTTGCTATGTAGAACAAAAAAAATTTCTCCATTTTTTCTCTTTCTCCACCTGTTTCCTCTCAGCCAACAAGGCACTAATTAGGTAGTTCTAATAATCTCCCATTATTATGTCCTAGTATGAAATGAGGTTTATAAGAGCATGTTAAGTTTCCTATTGCCACGAAAATATTGCATCACCAACCATCTCAAAACAATGACCTTAAACAGTAAGATTTATTTAGCTCACAAGTTTGCAGGCTGGTGACTAAGACTGAGCATGGCAGGACTGTTCTTGCGGTCTCTGCGGGGATCACACACATGTCTGGCATTTGATTGGCTATTGACTGGAGCAGTGGGGGCCTCTGGGTCACGCATTTTTCCTCTTCTAGCACCCTATCCTGGTCATATTCCTACAACAGTGATAAAGACGCAAGAGCACAAATGGAAATACTTGTGTACTTGTTTTCAAGTTTCAGTTTGCATATCATATGCTAACATATCCTGATCAGTTCTAGTCATGTGGCCAACTCAACATCAATGGTCAGGAAAACAGATTTCACCTATTGGTGGAGGAAAGTGCAATAAACCATGACAAAAGGGTGTCAGTACAGAAAAAGCTGAAGGAATCATTAATATAGGCAATATACTACATATAATTCATAAGATAATAATTAAAATTAATCAGGATAACTAGCCTTTATTAAGTACTTGAACTTTGGTTTCTGGGACTGTATTAAATCAGTGTGCTCTCTTTACTAATGATGAAAGGACCATTTGGATTCTTAGAACTGTTCTTAGATTCTTAGAACTGTTCATATTCTTGGAACAACCTATTCTTCATAGGCATCCTGGAGGCACCTAACGAAAAGATTAGGCCAGCACCTCCCCACGGATGGACTAGCAACAGCTCTATGTTAGACCTAATGCAGTTCGCATTTTAATACTTGTAAATTGATTTTCAGTCTGGCCAGGCAACTGTGGCCATGTTTCTTACTGAGCCCATCAAAATTATAAATCTATTTAACCTTTTTTCCACCCTAAACATCTATTAAATACACAATATGCACTGCATAGATAATGGAACAGAGAATGAAACGGGAAATAATCTTCATTTGCCTCTAATCTAATGGTAACAACTTGCTGATAACTACTGAAAAGACCAGAAGGTAATCATTTCCTCTTTTGAATGAAGAAGTGATTGTAACTGTCTGTGAATTTCAAGCTCCATTTGTTGAAACAACATGAAAACAGTGCATTTGGCTCCTGGGAGTCCCTGTGCAAAATTGTTGGGAGGGTATCACAGAAATTTATAGTCATCTTCATCTTCTCATAATAAGCATCTTACATCCTACTTTAGCAGAAAACAAATAGGCTGGATTTTATGAAATTAAAGCAGAATAAAATTGAATTATAAAGGACTGGCAATTAACATTTAAGTGAAGATTTAAATTATCCATAGCACAAAGTTGAGAAAAACAAGCACACTTAATTAAATTTACAACTCACAATGATCCAATTTAAAAAGGACTGGCTACTAATTTTATTCTTACAGTTTAAAAGCAAATTTTAATACTTTAACTTTTTTCTGTATGTATATGTATTATATGTATTCTCTGAACAGTATGAATATACATTCAGAAAAATGGGATAAATTATTTTTAATTTGTGATTCTGGTTTTCTAAGTACATGTAAATCCCATAAGTACAAACACATATAATATGTAGAGTCTTAATGTAATAAACTGAAGCACAATGTTTTCAGTGGAAATGTGTATTTCTGAAGATTTACCTTGAATTCTGTGGATTACCCATTTTATATCAACTAAACATGTACTGTAAGCAGAATAGCTTTTTTTCCTCCCAGTTAGTAAATAGTTCTGGTGAAAAAAATAAAGCAAGCTAGTTGTAGCAGAGTCAAGAGAATCTTGGATTTGGTGGTATGCACCTGCTTTGAATCTTCAATACTTGTTAGCTGTATGACCTTGAGCAAATCTCACCAAGGCTTTATGTTTGTGTGCAAACTTTCATGAAACAATTGAAATAAGAAATTGGTGCACTGCAAGAACTCAATAAGTTCTTATTGAACAACTGAAAGAAATACAAAGAAAGAAAATAAAAGATGAGTTTCTTACTTACATTTTGCTATGGGAATAACCTCTGGTTTTCACTGTCAATTGACTTTACTTGGCTTCAGACATAAAGAAGGTGGAAAATCTCTGTTGTTCAATATACAGATATACAACAAAAATTATAGAGGTTAGCTTTGAAAAATGCATTTGTAAAACTGGTTCTTTAAAATACAATGAGATTATTCCATCCATGCTTTATCCAAAATGTAAATGTGGGATTTTTCTTGGCACAGTTTATATGAAGCCAATCATTGTTACTAGTGAATCAAAACTTTTAGGGGGTTATAGACACTTGCAGAATCTGCCAAAAACTCTGGACTTACTTGATAGAAGGAAAAAAAATCTATATATGAAGGTTCAGAAATCTTGCCTACAATTTCAGTAGGATTTACTAAACCATCTGAAGCTACACTGATCTCTGATTTGACAATCTCTGCATTTTAAGCAGTTGGCACATTTGACTTTAGCAGTACTTACACATTTTAACTTTTCTTCCCTTCCCTATTTATGCTACGAAGATGTTGAAAACCAATGAGAAATTCATTCAAAACAACAATATTCAAGCTTCATAATATTTATGTAAAATGGATAAATAAAATGTACCTTTTAAAAATCAAGAACATTTTTCTAAATTTAATAGAATCTAAGATAAGAATGGATCTAATGTCAAATAAAAGTCAAATGAATAGTGTGTAGTTCTCTAAACAGAGACTAGTGGTCCATAGAGGGAAAGAAAGCACATCCTTTACATCCTCCAATAACCGACACTCTTGGACACCTGACAGCGTTTTTTTCCCTTGCCAGCAGAGCCCACTTACCATTATGGAGGCTAAAAATACTAGATACTCTGTTTCCCAGCCTTCCTTGTAGCTGGGACACAGGCAGGAAATAGAATGCTGGCCAGTGAGAAAGAAGATAGAAAATGCTGGTCAGTGAAACAGCCAGCATTTAGGAATATTTATTTTAGGAATATTTATTTTTCCTTGAATGGAAAGCATTAGTGAAGAAGAAATTGCTGCCATTTCCCTTCCTACTTCCGAATGTTGTCCTACGGGGATGATACTTGAGCTACTGCAGCCATCTTGTGACCATGAGTTCAAGATTCAGAGATGGTGACACAGGGTCCTGAAGACAGATGTTGCCGAGCCACTTAATCAACCTTAATTTGCATATCTATAGACTCTTTATTGCCTGGGGAGAATTAACCCATATTCTTTGCAATCTCCTTTTTAGGTGGGTTTTCTGTTCCTTGAGGCCAAAAGTACTTAATTGGACCTCCTATGTCTCAAAGTCCTATAATTAGCTAACTTCTGTACACAATGAGGCAAAATGCATTTTTATTTCATGGAACATGATGACTGATGATATTCCTAAAACCTCAAATACCATGGAGGAAGTTCTTGTTTTAAGCTGTTAAGTAGCAAGAAAGATAGCCTAGGATGCTGCTGCTATGTTGGTTCTAATACAGAAGCTTTTTATCTTTCCATTTCAGGGGCCCTCTAATCCCATCCCTCTGTAGAGGGGGAGTTAGAAAGCAGGCCTGACCATCAGGCCTGTGGTGGAGAGTGCCCAAGGGAGTATCCATTTCTGAGAGGGAAAAAAATGGAAGGAAAGATGGAGTAACTACGCTACAACTCTGGGTAGGGCCAGGCACAATAATCCCAGTAGTTTGGGATGTTTAGGTGGGAGGATTGTTTGAGGCCAGAAGATTGAGATCAGCCTGGGCAACATAGAGAGACTATGTCTCTCCAAAAAAAAAAAAA
>NW_003852557.1:3096827-3131789 GCF_000181295.1 Otolemur garnettii | reverse complement strand
AAAAAAAAAAAAAGAAAGAAAAATTAGGTAGGTGTGGTGGCACACACCTGTAGTCCCAGCTACTTGGGAGGCTGAGGCAAGAGGATTGCTTAAGCCCAGGAGTTTAAAGTTGCAGTGAGCTATGATGATGCCATTGTACTCTAGGCAGGGAGATAAAGTAAGACTCTGTCTCAAAAAATCAATCAATCAATCAATCAATAATAGGTACTCAATAAATGAATGGATGGCTATGCATGTAAACTGTAAAAATTCATGTAGTCTCAAATATAAAAATTCTCAGAAAGGGGAGAATAAAATAATATTAAGAATTTAGAAACAAAAACCACCAGCAAACAAGCATGCTGTTGCCTGGGAGTTAGTGAGAACAGCCTATATTTTCTTTTCCATTTCATCCTTCACTTAGAACTTACTGCAGTGATTCCACAAAGTCAGGAGGCTTTAAAAAGTTAATGAGAAATAGATAGCAAAAACCTGTAGTGTGTTATTTTGGAATACCCTGTAATGTTCAGGGTTTGCTATACAGGGAAGCAAGACAATTTTAATGGATTTCATTTTTTTATTGCACTAGATTTGCAGAAAGCACCTTAAACCTTCTAAGTTGATAAATAAAAAAAAAATTGTGATATTGTTTGGCAAACAACATTGTTTTCAGTCCTGGAATTTTTAAATCTTGTTCGTCTATGATTTTGACCTTAAAGACTTTATAGTCATTGTTGCAAATTCATAATGCTAATTAAATCAAACCCTGGCCTACATTCTGATATTCTGGTACCATTTTCCACTGGATCACAAAGGACTGGCTAATGGGTTTCACCCTTGATCATTTCTTGTGATTTCATTTGTGCTGGTTTCTTGTACAGTAAGTTGGATTATAGATTTGTTTAACTTAATGTGAATATATTTTTCTTTCCAACTATATTAAAAATCCCTTGAAGGTAAAGACTCTATGTTATATTTTTCAGTTTCATCCAGAGTAGCATCACTTGAAGAATGTCCCAGGGAAAACCACTTCCTTGGGATATCAGTAGATATATATTGCTTTAGGCTTATTTTCTCAAATAAGGTAGAAAACCTTTGGCTTAGGAAAAAAAAGCCTTTACTATATAACACTTCAGAATATTTAAAATGCTAACATATGCTATGTCCACAAGCATATGGGGACAAAAATGTATCTAACATATTTGAACATAAACTTTAGGACAGGGGCAGGAGAGTGGTAAGGTATCTTTTAAGAGAAAATAGGCATGTAGGCCATTCTACCATACATAGTATGTAGTCTAGTGTTGTGAACGTGGCCTATGTCCCATCCAGACAAAAAAGATTCTTTTATTGGTTTGAACAAAACTTTTTCATGAGTGATGATGCTTACTTATTTTTCCAATGTGGTAAAAATATAATTTTAGCACTATGATCGAGTAAGTCATCCTTACATAATATAACTATTTAAGTCTTTGGAGAAATATTTACATTTGGAGCTTTGTAAAAGTTAGAAACAAATTTGTTGAAAAATAGCTGAATCCACACTTAACCAGGCATTATTTAAAATTCACATAAGGTGTTTATATGCTAAGATCTATAATGGATAGCCAGTTAATCTTGAGATACCTATTTCCAGTATGGGAAATAGTTTATGTTATTGAAACTTCTTGCTGCAAAAATACAATATCTAGAAAAGACAAATAGAATATTGAAAGCTGACTTAAAAGCATTTGAGTGATAGCAGGGCAGAAAAGATTTAGGGAGGTAAACGTCTGAGGAGGAGTGGAGTGCAGGTAGATGAATCCAATATTTGATTATTTTTTCTGAGCAAGATGTTTGAGAGATTGAATAACTGTAAAGAACTTTTGAACTTTTGGAAATCTTGTGGCACTTGAGAGACCAAAAATTGGAGTTCAGGACCTGCTGAAGAGGAAACTAAGAAACACCCCAGTCTGTCAGTTGGGACCTTTGAAGGTCTATATCTCTGAAGAATGGCGATATAGAAAAAAAGACTGAAGCTGAACTTTGAATCACTTCCCTCCTTGAATAAATTAAAATCTACCTGCTGCCCTTAAGAGCAAATGCAAATCTTTTCTGGAGGAAGGTAACATCATTGAGTGTCTCAAATTACTTTCGCAATTTTTTCCATTAAAAAGGTCAGGCATGCAATAAAAAATAACAAGGCACATAGGGGAAGAACTGGAATGTCTGTTATAATAGACGATAGAAACAGACCCATGGGAGATCCATATACTGGATTATCAAGCATGTGCTTGAAACTCTGTGAAGAATATTTTCACAAAAACTAGAATATAAAAAATGTCAAATTGAAATTATGGAAAAATTTCAGGAAACAATGCTTAACTCTTATTCACTAATTCAATGATGTGGGCAAAGATGAATAAAGAGAAGAAAGGAGAACAAAAAACAAAGAAATCACACGCTTGTGGCACTTTTTGGTAAATGGAGACAAAAATGAACAATAAATATAAGTAAAGAAATAATACACTGGGATGTTGTAAGTACAATGAAGAAAATAAATAGATTAGAAATGTCCATTGGAACTGGAGCAATTGGAGTGGGTACAGTCTAGATATGGTTGACAGCAGGTCTTAAGTAGAAGGTGATACTCATACAAAGACTTGAAGCAGACATCCTGGGAAGCCCAAGAAGCCTGGCTGATACCTGTGAGGAAAGCATTCCAGGTGAGAGGAGTCAGTGTTAAGGACGTACAAAAGGAAAGGAACTGGTAACCTCAAAAGAAGAAAGGCTATGAGAATAGATGGTGGTAGGAAACAAGGAGGAGGGAGGTCAATCATATTGAACTTTATCGACCTTGACTTTTATGCTGAGAGATACAGGATGTTCTCAGAGAGTTTGGAACAGAGAGGGCTGTAATTGGATGTAAAAGATTTCTTCTGGCTTCTCTATGGCAAACACTATTACAAAAGCCTTAGCAGTTTGGGATTATTGCAAAAAACTGGGAGAGAGCTTAGACCATCCAGACATTAACAGGTTCAGGCAGAGTTAAAATCAGAATACATATGGAAAAGTGAGTGGACTGGATTCTGTATACATTTTGAATCTAGAGTCAATACCAATTCCTCATGAATGATGTCAGATATGAGAGAATAATTATGAATAGTGTACTATTTCACTCTCAGAAAAGCTCTAGTTGGGGCAATAAATTCCATGGTCACCTTAAAGCAGAGTAAACCTCACTAGATCATGCCGTATCATTATTTTACCATATTCCTTGACCATAAATTATAATAATCATCTAGGATCATCTCATCAACATTTGTAAGAGTCATATGTCTTAATAACATGGAAAATTTTAAACACTATAGGAATGATCTATTCAATATGTATTTTAGATAATTCCCTCTTGAATTTATCTTCGTGTGGTAGTCCTTCAAAAAGTAGTTTTCTTGATTTTGGGGGCTTGGTCAACTTTCCCAATTTCTTTGTCTTGTTTAAACTATTTAGGTATTCTATGAAGATTTCATTCGAATGTTTGTGCTTATGAGCACGTTTTTTAGCCATGTATTCTTTTGTAATTCTTTAAATTTTGTTATATTTATTTTTCATTAATTAGATGTCTCAATAGTTTGTTATTGTTCTATCAGTATTGTTTTCTTCTCGAGGGGTCATATAACCAGCTCTGAATTTATTTTTCTATTTTCCTAACTTTTCATTGTCCATTTGTATTTACTAATGAATTTTTCCTGCTTTCCTCATCTCTTTTTCTAAGCATTCCATATATTTCCAAGAAACGTTTCTTTTCAATGTCAAGTTATCTGATACGTAAAGAGTCTTGAGAGTTATTGCTATGTAAGTTGATTCTACTTTATTTAATGCTTTTGTCTGAAATTCACCTTTATCTACTACAACTTATCATGGCCCTTGTGTGACATTGCTTATTCTTTCACTTTTAAACATCTGAATTATTTTATTTTAAAGCTGCTTCTTATAGGATAATACATAGTTGAATTTTGTTTGATTTGTTTCAGTTTTAGAATTCTTTCAAACAGCTTATTCTAGCCACAAAATGTTATAACACGTTTTCTCTCTAGTCTGACTTTGTATTTATTTTTATACAAATAAAAATACCTATTTTTGTAGTTTTTGGCTGGGGCCGGGTTTGTACCTGCCACCTCCGGCATATGGGGCTGGAGCCACAGGCTCCACCCTGACTTTATATTTTTAATGCTGTCTTGCTGTTTCCTTTTATTCCTACCTTCATCTACATAATCATGTTCATCTTTAGGATATGTGTGTGGGGCGGAGTGGTGCATATTCACACACGCTTACATACTTATTTAACTCAATTTGGAAAGTACATAATCTGTTTTGTGTTCTACTTGGAGATTACCTTTTTAATTTCCACTGATATTTCTCAAATTATCCACTCACACATTAAACTATTTATATTGAAATTATTCCACTTAAACTATCTCTTTCAATAGCATCCTACTACCCATGGGCTTTGTTGGAATTATTATTATTTTTAAATTTTGCCCCAGCTCATTACAATTTTTTTTCAACCACCCTACAGTTTTATATAAAATATGTAATAGCTTCGTGACTATAATTACATATTTACTTAATCTTATATTTGTGTTCAAAGACTTAGATTAAAAGCTTACATCCACTAATGTATTTATCAATCAAAAATGTTTATACTGAGGGCTTTCCATGCGTTAGGCATCGTGTTCGATGGTGCAGACACAACAGAGAACAGAAGATAGGATGTCAGCCTCACTAAGACAGACAACAATGAACAAGTATATCTATAGATCAGTTAAATAACCATAGTAAATGGAAATAAACAAAATGCTTTGTGGAGAGTAAGAGAAAAGAGGCTACTTGACATAAAGTGGTTAGAGAGGAATTTTTGGAAGCGGTGCCATGTAAACTAAAGTCTGAGAAAAAGCCCCCATCCTAAAAAGAGCCATATAATAGCATTCCAGGTGGAGAACGGCATCCACAGAGGACCGGAGTGTGCAAAAAGAGCCTGGCGCGTTTCAGAAACAAAAATGGTCAGCGTGGCTGAAGTTGAGTGAGACATCAAACGAAGCTGCAGTATGCTCCCTCATCTTAAATTTCTTTTTTCCTTTTCTTGAATTAAGGAAAATTTTTAGCTATGGCATTATCATGTATTACATCTTCCCCGTTCTCTATCTCCTTCGAGAAATTCAGCCAGTCTTGTGTTAGAATTTCACATGAAGCTAGTAGGTCGTTGTAAGTTCAGGCTCCACCATGAGGCGTGATGCTCTAATTTTCTTCTTCCACAAACAAGTAGATACAAAGCTTCTTTAGCATTACTGAGGACAATTAATTTTCATCTTTAAATGTCTTTTTTTTTTTTTTTTGAGACAGAGTCCCACTTTGTCACCCATGGTACAGTGCAGTGGTGTCATAGCTCACAGCAACCTCAAACTCTTGGGCTCAAGAGATACTTTTGCCTCAGTTTTTCTATTTTTAGTAGAGATGGTGGTCTCACTTTTGCTCAGGCTGGTCTTGAACTCTTGAACTCAAGCAATCCATCTGCCTTGGCCTCCTAGAGTACCAGGATTTTAGGCCTGAGCCGCTCAGCCCTCTGAGTGTCTCTCAAGAGGGCAGATGGGGGCTGTTTTCTGCATACAACGGGAGTACAGTATTACCCTCTGTTTCTTAGTGCTGTTTGTTCAAACTCTGCATGTTGGATATTTACTGATTAGGTTAAGAACTGTTAAGGATCTAAGATTTTTACCCTACTTGAAAACTATCAGACTTGTCATGGTTTTATGGATGCTAACAGAAGATGTGAGATTCTTTGGTCAGGGAAAAGAGGCTTTAATACTCCCGTTAGAGAAAGCAGCTTGAGCTTCATGTTTGTGTCATATGGGAGAAAAAAATCACACAAGGCTCTCAGGTGATTTCTTAAATAAACGGGTATGCAGTAATTTTTGTTTCACAGCGGAGGAGCCCTTAGCTTTGGTAACTTGAATCTTTTATAATTGGCAATTGGCAATTGGCAAACTTGCCTGATGTTTCTTTCAGAAGCAGAAATGATCTTTATTAGGTTGAACATGAAACAAACCTGCCCCCTGCTCCAGAGAGAAACACTATCTCTAACTTCCAAAACTGTCTTCTCTACAAACGTCCTTGGACGGATCATTAAGAATAAAAGGGAAGTTAGTGTCCCTGCTCACTGGACATGCAGAAATGCAAGAGACTTATAAAGAACTGTCTCAGAATAATTAATTCTTATGAAAGATTTTGGTTTCCTACAATGTACTGTGTGAATACTGTTTTTTATTTTTTTCTTGTTGTTTGCTTATTTTGTTTTCCTTATAACCTTCTGGAATGATTGTACACTGCTGAAAACTCTAGTATGCTTTTCTCTTGGAAACCATACTAGCATTCTCTGTGGACTATTAAGATTACCAATTACTGTAGAATTTAGGTTCAATAAATATCTGCTTAATAAATCAATTCCTATTTGTTCTAAAATAACATCCTATGTTTAACCCTGCTTACAAGATATCATGCACCCCTATTTCAAAAGACCATTATGATGAAAATAAGAGTATTAATATGCATTTGGTGACTCACTACAATACTGAAAATCAGCATTTATTGACTGCTGAACAGTTTTGTGAAATCTTCTAGGACAGATTCCTTTAAAGTAAGAAAAATTTGTATTTTATTTCAGTGAATAGCCAGGTAGAAATGCAATTCACACAGTGGGTTGGCTTATTGATTTAAAAAGGTATAGAATATGGAACTAAAAATCCAAAGGCAAACAAGAACAACAAAAAAATAACTCATGGAATTTACTTTTCATCTTGAGTGATTCGAATCACTTTGAATTTCTCATAGAGATGTCCAACTCTGGGAATATAAGTGAAAGTGAAGTTTAGTAATATAGATCACCCAGCAAAGTTTAAAAATGCTCCCTTTGAAGAGTAAGCATAGATAGGTTCAGTTTTCCAAAATAAAGAGGCAACAGGTGGTGTAGAAATATAACAGCAGCATTAATCACCAAAGAGACTCACATTTAATCTTTTAGCAGACACCCAGATTAGCCTGTCCTAGGGGGTGGTTGTGCAATTCTACTGGTCTGTGATAATAGTTGATAGACATTGGTAGGTTTTATAAATCATATTAAAGCATAGAAAATGACAGAATTTAGGCTAAACTTATACTTTTATCCATTTATGAGATTTTTTTTCATGGTAAAGTTGACCTATTTTCTAAACACACATTTAAAAGGATGAAAGAAATGAGAAATGTATGTTTTATGTGCTTTATATGCTAAATGGGCAGACACTGGAAATCAAAAATAAAAAAATACACAAAACTTTTTCTATATTTGCAAACATTACAGTCTTTATTAAAAAAAAGTTTAAAAGTAATAATAATCTAGTAAACATCTGATTGAGACATAAAGTGATCACATTTCCTGTTTCCTTATCAGTGGGTGAGAAACTGGTAAATTACAATGAAGGCTATTGGCTGCATATTCCCATTTATGGCAACTCACTCTAGAAGTTATTTGGGTCATTTGTGTGAACATGAAGACTTTGTTTGATGAGGGTATAAGAAGATGGGGTTCCTGTAGTTCCAAATACTAATTTATAAAATATTTTACTGTTATCTTTTAAAAATCATTCTCAAACCACATAATAATAAAATATAGTCTGGATAATATATAGCAAGGCTTTTTTAAAAAACACTTTTCTAATTGTTTAAGTTGCTTTTTTAATTTGGACTCTTTCTTCCCTATGACTGCCGCACACAGCGTATACAGCATGGACTGGTCCCTTCCTCTCCATCCCGCCCTTCCTCTCTTCCTTCCTTCCTTTTTTCTTTCTTTCTCTCTCTTTCCCTTCTTTCTTTTCTCCTTCTTTCTTCTCTCAAATTCATTTCCACAAATTAAATTACTACTAAAATAAGCTACTACACTATGAGTTTCTTGACAGAAGTAATTATGAATTGTTTACATTTACTTGTCTAGTGTGGGCCCACGGTACCCTCTTTGTTCTGATCACAGATGATACTCAGCAAAAGTTTGCTGTATTTAAGAATATCATCAACTGGAAAACTTGAATATTTCCTACTGTTCATCTATTTCATTGTAGTTTAAGTAGTTCTGACATTGACTTTGAGGTCCTGCAAGAGGAATTTGGGTTTAGATACCAACTGGTTGGTTGTATCCTGATTTACTTTCTATATTCTTCCCTTAAAATATCTACAACACCTTGACAGAAATGAAAAAAAATAATAGCTCTGGAAACTAAAAACAATCACTAATTAATTCATGTGTTTAACATATATTTATCAAGTTCTTACTATATGAAAGTATTATTCCAGGTATTGAGAAGGCAGCTATCACTAATAAACAAATTTCCTGACTTGAAGGAATTTGTATCTTTGGGCAGAATATTTAAAAAGTAGATAAATAAAAATACAGTGCAATACTAGGTAGTAATAGGTATCATAAGAAACAATTTAAGGATGGGTGGTGCCTGTGGCTCAAAGGGACAGGGTGTTGGCCCTATATACCAGAGGTGGCGGGTTCATACCCAGTCCCTGGCCCAAAAAATAATAATAGTAATTTAAGGACATAAAAATTAGGAGGAAGGCCTCTTTGATGAGATGATCTTGAGCAGAGACTTGAATAATGTGAGTGGGAGAGCTGTGGAAATATTTAAGGGAAAGGTGTTCTAGGCAGAGTGAAAGCAAAGGCTTTGGAGTGGGAGAGTCCCAGGAGCCAGCATGTCTGATGCACCGTGGGCACAGTGTGGGGGTGGGAAAAGTATCAGAGATGCATCCAGATCTGCTGGTATCTCATAGGTCATTGTGAGACCTTTGGACTAAATTCTAAATGAAATTGAAAGCTCTTGAAGGATTTGGGGCAAGTGGTTGATATGTTTACATTTACTTCATAAAGATCGACTGAGTTGAGGTGTAATGCACACACTATAGGGGGTGAAACAAGAGTAGACACACAGAGAAAAGACTCTGGAATAAGTTTCCAAACTGTATCAGGGGAGGGATTGAATTGAAAACGTGATGGCTCGATTGAAAGAAAGCAGAGAAAGACTTCTAAGAGAAGGACTTCTATTCCATCCCTCTGTGTACTTTTCCCTTGGAGATGTGAGACAGGAGCTGAAGGCATCACCCAGTGCAGAACCTTGGTATGATTTGGGAATAAGTTCATCTGTGATCATTCAGAAAATTAGCCCACATGGCAGCAGAACACTCCTCGCTTCATTAAAGATGCATAAACAAACAAACACAAAGCAATAGGAAGCAGTGGAAATACGCCAGTAGAAAAGAAGGTATTTTAAAGAATTTTATTCCAGCAAATGGAAAGCAATTTGTGAAAACACATACTTTCTCTTCTCCATGAAGTTCCAGAAACATGGAATGTAAGGTGAGATATGATCAGAGTTTTCTATAGTTATGTGGTCCTGTGGACAGGTGATTTGTCTGATAATGTGGGTGTTTGTTATTTTGTTTTTAGATTGAGGAAGGCTTTATAATATATGTACTTGTGAATTGGGGGCCGATCTGCATTATTTAAGTTGACTTTTCTGATTCTCATGTGCTAAATTGGGGAATAAGAATAATAGGGACCCCTCTACTGGCCCATGGAATTTTGTGAAGATCAAATAGGATAATGTCACTAAAAGCTTTATCTATTGTAAAGAAGCATTAATGCCAGACATTATTACTCCCTCCACCATCATTAATAATAAATGGTAGGATCAATCATGTTAATGTGTAAGATAATAAAAGGGTAATGTTGACGCAGATCATTCAGATGATCAGCCAAGGTAACCAAAGGAACTTTAAATTTCTGTTTCTCCTGGAAATACATTTTAAAAAGTGTCTTTTTAGCAAAGCATTTCATAATGAACAAACTTAGATGAAAATCATATATGAATTGTACAAACACTACTGAATGAACACAGGGTACTGGGTGCTATGCTAAAAAAGTTAGTAGCCACCAAGAAAAAATAAGTAGGAATTCTGTTTTCTGGGAAGGTGTTGAAGAGTTGTGATGTGTACATGAAACGAATAAGGGAAATCAATGAGTGCCCTAAGTGAGGTAGATACATGAGGTCCCATTGAATTGCATCTAAATACAGAAATTTGTACACAGAGTGGATCAAATACCAGTCCTTGAAATACATTATCTTTGTAATTGATTTAACAATATCAGATCTATTAGTCCTCTCTCCTGATCTATGAAGTTCATTAAATAATTGACACAATAAATCTTGTATAAGATTCTCAAGATAGGTTTTTTAATCTAAGCTATGCGCCCTGATATAAATTAGTGAAGACCCATTAGAATGTATATAGAATAAAAAAGTAATAAGAACCAGAAGAAAATAGATTCCATGTAAAAATGGGAAGTGACTTCAGTGACATATAACATTTTTGAATGAATACATCTAAAACATTACAAGATTTTTTTGCTTTACCCCAACTTCCTGATGTGTTATGACACTTGTCACTTTTTTCCACTCTAACTGAAATTCAGATCTTATTATGTTCAAAATGCTTACTGACTTTGGAATTTAATGGGACAAAAGGGAATCCTCGGCGAAAGGGAAGGATGAATTGGAAGTTCACTGTTTCTTAAAATATAAAATAATGATAATGGCTCCTAACGTTAGAAACTGTGTTTGGAAGCTCTTAATTTTCTATTAAATTGATCTTTGGATGGGAAAGTCAAGAGGAAACATAGAGTACTTTGCTTCCATTATGTTGTTTGAACTGGTAGACAGAACAGCCTAGTCTCAGCAGAAATCTCATTTAACAAGCTATCTACTTTAAGTAGTCAGAATGTCAACAATTTCTTTTGGATTCTTTTCTTTCCTTGGATACAAAGACATCCCAGGTGTACCGAATTATGCTTTATTTTTTTTTTTGCTTCGATAGGCAGATTAGCTTGTCTAAGGCAACAACACTTTATTAACTGAATTAGCTTTCTTTGTCTAGTTCCAGGCTGTGCCCGTGTTAAGCTTTTGTCTCAAGTCATAAGGTGAAAATCATGGTAAGTCTTCTCAAGGCCATAGATGAATTATCATCTTACAGAAGGAGCTACAACCTAATTCGTAGACTTATTCAGGTACATTTTCATGCAGCATTAAATAGAACAATGGCATATTTGAGATGTGTTTTGAAAGATTGACCTTTTGTTCATCCGTCTCCGGATTTGGAACCATTGTAATTAAGGTTAGCTATAAACAAATTCAGAACACCAACATCACACAGAGTGGATGACTTCTCTTATTTTATAATCACTAGTTGCAATTTGGCTGTGACCACAAATCTCTAGAGCTCTTTGATAGATGCAGAATGGAACAACATCTGCTTCTTACAGAGAGAAATCTTGCATGACTATGTTTTCATTCTGATGATAGAACTCAAACTATTTTTTTCTTTTTCTCTCCTGGACACTAAATTTTGTTTCAAGCTTTAGAAATTGAAATTTTCTATTGCCTGAAAATATACAGTTTTGGTAATATGCTGATGTTACCGTCCAACCAAGTTCTATTGCCCACTGCAGAGGAGGAAGCCAACATGCTGAGTCAGTAGTTGTTGCAGCCGAGAGAGGGTTTAATATTGCAGGGCACTGAGTGGGGGACAAGAGGAACTTCTCAGATCCATCTCCCTGAGAATTGTGGGGCTAGGTTTTAAAAGGTAGGGATAAGGCAGGAAAGGAAGGTCAAGAGTTCATAACTATAGCCATTTTTATCAATACCAAACCCCAACTACCCTGAACATGGAAGTTGCTGGCAAGTTGCCGACTTGCAACAACCCGAAGATGGGTGAATTACCAAGCTGAATGCCTTACACACAGTGCTTGCTTTGCTGTGACAGCAGTTTATGATTAATCTGTATAGGCTGACCTCAATACGATGCTGGCCACATACAGGGTTTTCGAACATTTGAAAACATTGTTATCGCCCCATATGGGTTCCTCCTCATGCTCAGAGAAGGAGCCCTACTCTGTCTGTGGAGTATGATCTGTCTACTTAACCTGGAAGGACTTACAGATACTATTGTATGCTTATTGTACTGTAGAAAGAAACACAGAGAATATTACGTACTGCCCATGAATATATGGATGGGATAGACACTCCAAATCACAGCCATGCCATCCACCGTGCAGGGGGAGATGCTCTTGGCGACTTATACCCTTAATGGAGTTATCAGAGAGAATCTACAGATTGTAAATGCTGAAACCCTATCACTAGTCTAATAGCAGGCATGAGAAAATACATAGTGAAGACAGTAAACTATGACAAGTTTAGAGAGGTAATTCAGGGAAAAGATGTGGCAGGTAATAATATTAAATTCTTATTAGATACAGGGGCCACCTTCTCAGTCCTTGCTCATTTCTCAGGGCTGTTATCATCATATTCCTGTACAGTAACTGGAATTGATGGCCAAAGATTAACAGGTTTACCCACCCTTTAGATGGCTCCCTAGGAGACCACTGTTTTCCCATAGATTCCTGCTTTTGTCTGAATGTCCAGTTCCCTTGATGGGGAGAGATTTACTCTTCCAGTTACAGGCCACGGTTT
Organism: Otolemur garnettii; assembly: GCF_000181295.1. Classification (NCBI taxonomy): domain Eukaryota; kingdom Metazoa; phylum Chordata; class Mammalia; order Primates; family Galagidae; genus Otolemur; species Otolemur garnettii. The sequence goes on along the minus strand of NW_003852557.1, from coordinate 3,119,214 downwards.
AACTTGGTGAGCCTTATGAAATAGCTGAGCCAGATGGAACTTTGCTTTTGACTTTGAATGCTTGCATCCACACAGATAGTCTAGCTTTTTATCACATATTACTTACTTGGGTGTACCCCTCCATTTGGAACAACAAAGTTGTTCAGGAATGTTAAAGTACCCCCAGTTTGTGTTGCTTTAAAATATAATGTTAACTATCTTTGGGAAAGACAATACCCTTTGAGATCTGAGGCTCTAAAACTGTTCAGCCCTTGATGACCAAGGTTTTAAAACATGGGCTGCTACGGCCTTACCAGTCCCTATGTAATATCTACATCTTGCCAGTAAAGAAACCAAATGGAGAATATAGTTTGTCTGAGACTTAAGGGCAGTAAGTGAGGCCATGTTTCCAATCTATCCAATAGTTCCTCATCCTTTCACCATACTCACTCTGGTGTGTTGAGTTCACCCAAGTGCCTGAAATTCTAGATGTTTTCTAGTCTCAGATTTGAAAGGTGCTTTCTTTTGCATTCCTTTACACCCAGATTATCAATACATTTTTTTTTTAATGGATTGATCCAGATACTTGTGCAATGTCCCAGTTTACTTGGACAATTTTACCCCAGGGATTTAGAGATAGTCCTCATTTGTTTGGAAATGCTTTGGTGAAAGAATTCAGAGAGTTACAATTAGATAAGGGGGCTCTCATAAAGGATGTAAATTGCATATCCAGCCCCTTTAAGGAGGACTCCAACAAAAAATCCTGTCTAGGTCTCAAAGTTGGAGAGAAAAGTGAGAACATTGAGGGTCTCCCCATGAGGCACAGGTCTCTGTTTGAGAGGGTAAATATCTAGGAAGTATGTTTATTCCTAGTGCCGGGACTTTGGCTTGGGTTAGGAAGGAGACTATACTGGCACTTCAGCCCCTTTCAGACCACAAAGCAGCTAAAAAACTTTAAGAATCAAATCTGTATTCCTGAGTGTGGCCTCATAGCAAAACCTCTCAATGGGGCTTTATAGGGAACTGATTATGAGCCTCTAAAGTAGGACAGGACCTTCCTACCCTTGAAGGAGAAACTGAGGACTCCCCCCCCGCCCCGGTAGGAATGCAGCTCTTAGACTTTCCCTCTCTACATGGCTGAAGGGCAAGGGAAGTCTTTGCTGAAGTCCTTACTGAAAGGCCCAGAAATAATCTTAGGCTTGTGGCTTATTTTTCTTAACAGGCAGACTAGGATGACCAGGGTGCTCACAAGTCAAGCTGTAGCCACGTTATTGGTGGAGGAATCCAGTAAATTTACCTTAAGACAACAGCTAGAAGTAATAACTCCTTACCAAATACTGGGAGTTTTAGAAGCTAAGGGACAATAGTGGTTAACTGGGGACATCTGCTTATGTATCAAATCATTTTGTTCAACACCCAGATGTGAGTTACTCTTAAAGTGTGTCATGTTCTGAACTCAGCCACTTAGCTCCTTGATTCTCCTCTTCAGAAGAAAGGGCCCTAACCCATTCATTCTTGCACTAAAACCATAGAATAGACTCATTCCAGTAGGTCTGGCCTTAAAGATGAATCTCGCTTAACTCCAAGATTGATTAGTTTATAGGTGGAAGTAGCTTTGCCCTTCAAGGGAAGAAAAAATCAGGATATACCATAGTTAGTCAGCAGGAAGTTATTGAAACCAAGACTTTACCTCCCCAGTCTTCTACTTGGAAGACAGAGATAATTGCTTTCATTAGATCTCTCCAACTGGGAAAGTCAATATCTTTACTGACTCTAAATATGGGTTTTCGGTGCTCCAGGCCCATATGGCTGTATGGAAGGAGAGGGGATTATTGACTGCTAAAGGCTCCCCTATGAAGCACCATTCTGAAATCTTAGGACTTCTCGATAGGGTTCAACTCCCCAACGACATAGCTATCTTTCCTTGTAGAGGACACTAAAAGGGGGATGACCCTGGTGGCTAGGGCAGCTAAACCTGTGGCAAAAGAGGAATTGATATTATTGCAGGCTCTGGCATTAATATTACAAAAGCTAAAAGCTACATATGCCAACTCTGCCCTGTTATACTACTAAAGAAATCAAATCAACTGAACAAGGACTTACAAAGGGACCCCTTGGGATGGTTAATGGGAGAAAGCAAACTACACCTTCCGGGAGTGGAACAATGGAAGATAATTAAACAGGTTCATGACTCATCACAGCTGGGACAGGACTATACAGGCTTCTCTTCCAAATATTTCTAGGAAACAATTTGTTGCAGACAGTAAAGAGGGTCCCCAGGGCCTATAAACTCTGTGCTTATAACAACCTTGGAAACTACCCCATACCTCTGCCTTTACTCCGACTTTAAGGCATTGAGGGATATTTCTTGGGGAGGACTGGCAAGTGGACTTCACCCAAATGCTGCTTTGCAAAGGACTGAAGTATTTGCTCATGTTAACAGATACCTTTATGCAATGAGGAGAAGCTTCTTCTACCAGGACAGAAAAGGCATTTAGAAGTGTCAAAAATTTTTACTCACAGCCCAAGTGACCCAGTGTATTTCCTCAGCCTTAGGCATTACCTCAATCTTAAGGTAGAGTGAAAAAGCCAATTGTGTCTTCAAAAGGACATTAGCAACATTTTGTCATGAGAGCTCGAAAAACTGAGTTTCCCTTTTACCTATAGCCTTCCTAGGTATGAACAAGGAGGGCCCCAAAAGGGTCTGTGAAGCTTAGCCTATTCAAAATGACAGATGCGAGAAGCTTACCTCAGAGTAAGAATCACAAAAGACCCTAACTCACGTTGTTGACTTAGGTCAGGTTCAAATGGCCCTCTGAGAAACTGGAAATAAAGTACTGCTTACCCTATGAAGAAAGAGGTTAGTTCCCCTGTACAGTGAGGAGACCTGGTCTTCTTGAAAATCTGGAAGGAAGGAGAGCACCTGAGGACCAACTACACCCAAAATGGAAGGGCTACTATCCCAGGTTAATATCTCCACTGCTGTCAAGCTCCAGGGCTCCAGGGAATTTCCACCTGTCTCTTATGAGTCCCTGCAGGCAATGGGAAGACACCACAACCTGAGCATGTGAACTTGTTCAAGACCTCAAATACTTGTTCAAGAAATTGCCTTCTGAAGATAGCCAAAAGGCTCACATGAATATGAAATGCTTATTTCCTCTTTCAGGTGTTTGCTGTCATTTCCTGATATTCTACTGGTTAGGCCTGTGTCTGCTTCCCAACAGCTCAAAGCAAGGCTCTTGTTGACAAATAGATTTCATCGCAGAGCTATCCTCTTATTATTTCTAATTCTATGGATTCCATCTTCTCTGGCTAACTACTTGATAAGTACTACAAACCTATTATCAAAAGGACAAAGCCTTTCCCATTGCTGGATATGTTATAAGGGACCACTAAAAGATAGTAAATATACAAGGGGCAGTACCAGTGTACCTTCCTGCCTCTTGTATATTTACCAATGTGACCTGGGACCCACATCCTGCCCCTCCTGTGTCAAATCGGACACAAATCGCATGTTTCAGCCTTACACCACCACTCCCCACTACCCATAATCATACTATAAAGAAATATTCCTGTAATCAGATGACTAGGACTTGTACTCACAGAGCTTCAATGGCACTCATAGATTTTATATAGATAAGAATTGTAACATCACTCAAAAATCCCTCACACAGCTCCATAGTACTTACCAAGCTGGATTTTTTAACAAGAGCACTTGTAAATATAACTCCACCCATATGTGCCCTAACTCTCCAGGTCTTAGATCACTTCTTGTTCAAAGTGGAGAGTTCTGATCCCCAGTTAAGATTATTTCTCCTCCTGTTGTCAAACCTCCCAAATGGCACCTTGCTATGACATTAGCTCTTCAGGTTTCCTCACTCATTCTTGTCTATCACTAAATGCTTCATGGGTGCAATGAATTTTGTGGCTACTCAAGCCATGCCTGTATGAATCTGTGCACCACGAGGCTAAATATTGTTATAAGGCTGTACATAATCTCCCTCCCCATAACTATGACATTCATGGTTACTATTGCCTTGACAACATCTGCTTTAAAAGTCAGTGTACCCTGGGGTAGATAAAATCCTCTAATACACACCTATATAATATCACCCATGCTGCTTCTCCTCTAAAAAAGCATGAAATTGGCCTTGTCTTGGGCAGAGTTGGAGCTTTCATTGAACTCCTTCCTCCGGTCTGGGTTTGCCTACCATGAAGTAACTCTCCAGAGCTTTACTGCATCACTTCATACTATTTCACGAAAAACAAACAAAATTGGGAATGCTTTGGCTAACCTGACAACTTCCCTTGACTGACTAGTGAATTATAGATAATAGGTTATCACTGGATTATCCGCTGGATGAGCAGGCAGAAGTTTGTGCTGTGCTTTTGAAACTACCTGTTGCAAAATACTTCTGGACAAATAGAAGAGGACATAGGAAAAATCTACAAATAGGCCATGTGGTCACACAAGCTTAATAACCCTACTCCCCAAACATGTGGGATTCTGTTAAGGGGTATTTTGCCATCAGTCATCTGTTTTTTACCTTTTTGGAAACCCTCGTAACTATCCTTTTTTGGATTGATCTACGGTTTTTGTTTAACCTCCTCATAGATTTTGTGACTTCTAGGTTACAACAGTTGAGCATCAAGGTGATGCTGGCACAAGGCTTTCGACTCATACCCTCTCTCAACCCAGAGAATGGAGATATTCTACCAGTGGGCCCTTAGATCAGGTTTCCCGAGACTTTTAGTCCCCATAGGCAAGGACTACAATGCCTTTTCAGCCTTGAAGAAGCTATAGAAAGTGGATCTTTATCCCTCAAAACTCCATGAAGATTAGGAGAAGAAAATCTCCGAGATGAGAATAATGTAGGGATAAGGCAGAAAGGCAGGTTGAGAGAGCCCGAGTGCAACCATTTCAGCCAATACCGAACCCTAATCGCCCTAAACAGGGAAGTTGCCAGCATGTCACTAGACTGTGGAACCCCCTCCCCCAAGGATGAGTAAATTACCAAGCTAGATGCCTTAAAAAATGTGCTTACCTTTTTGTGACAACAGTTTCTGATTAACCTTTATGACCTGACCATAGGACGACGCTAGTCATGTATGGCTATTTCTCAATGGGGCTTTTGAGCATTTAACAATATTACTGTTGCCCCCTAAGAAGCCACCCTCCTGCTGATGACAGAACTCCTACTCTAGCCCATAAAGTAGGGTCTGTCATCTGTCTCTGTCTCAAAACCTGCCTATAGCTAGTTGGTCCAGTGCAAAGCCAAGAACCCACTTGGTGAGTTCAGGAGGCCTTCCTCCCTTTCCTGCCCTCGCCCTTTCTGCATCAGCATGGAATAATACATACACCATAGTGAGAACCTTCTCAGAGGGCGGGTGTAAGCACAAATCCCTTTAAATTATAGAATCACTACTAATTGGTTTGAACCTGGCATTTCAGGACTTTTTGTTTTAAGGTGGTAAGGAAAGACATTTCCATGAATTTCTCTCAAAAATCACCCAAATTCAACAAGGAGAATGATAAATAAAAACATTCCATCTTCTGTGAAGTTAGCAATATTTGTTAAGTCTGAAAGTCATTATAGATGAAGATGGAAAGGAAATAGAGGACTAATAAATGATTTAAGGGAAGAAAAAGGTTAAAATGTGATGCTTGTAGTGATGAGAAATTCACACTATAGTGCCCTAGGAAAAAATTAATAATTAGAGGTACAAGGTACTTCTGAAGACTTAGATGTAACTGGAACTGGAGTTAAAAACAGAAAGATTGCTTATAAATTCAGCTTCTGGAACTCAGGATGCCAAGTTTAATGTTAACAGAGACTGAACCAGAGCAGAGCTCCCACAGAGATTTCAGACCAAATAGCAGAGGTTGAGACACTATACTTAAACACAGGACTGAGGGAAAACGTACATTCCTAATGAGACACCTGTGGCTCCGTATTAATTTATGGAGACAGTGTGATCTTTCTAAATAGTCTCATAGGTTAATATAGTGACAGGGAGATAGTCACATGTGTTCTCCTTTAGGAAGTTGCTTTCACGTCCTAGAAAAAGTACAGTTTTTTGCATCCAGTTGATAGGGAGTTGTAATAGCAACTACTTGGCATTCAATGACAAGGCAGTAAGCACGGGTATCTAGCTTTGGGCATACGCACCTACCTTTTCCCCTCCAAATGAATGACTAACTTTCTTAAATGAGTAAGTACATTTTCAGTAGGAAAAATGCAAAAAACACAAATGCAATCCATGTTCAGTTCAGAACTTTTCAGCAGGCTGATTTCATCTGAAATTCTCCCAGAAGGGAATATTTGGCCAAATTTGGTTTAAGTAAAAATTAAATGTTCTCTATTTAATAAACATAATATTTACTGATACTCACCATTGTACAGAGGCTTTTTTCTTTTTGAGACAGAGTTCACTTTGTTACCCTCAGTAGAGTGCTGTCGCGTTACAGCTCATAGCAACCTCAAATTCTTGAGTTCAAGCAATCCTCTTGCTGCAACCTCCCAAGTAGCTGGGATTGCCAGCGCCTGCCACAGTGCCTGGCTATTTTACAGAGGCTTTTTTATGGTACTGTTTGCCTCATCTACTTTGCAAACATTTAGTGAGTGCTTCCTTTGTGTAAGATACAGCATACATACATTCAGAAAAAAAATTGAGGCTAGGGGAAAGAAAGAAACAAATTCCTTTCTGCAACATTTAGACCATAGCTACAGATGACAGATAAATCTGCATAAAATTGTTTCCTACACTAGTAACTACATCTTTTTATTAACTTATTTGAAGTCCTTTATTTAACATTTAATGAGATTTCAAGGAATAGTACAAGTTAGATATTTTTTCAGCTTATTACTTTATTAAAGAAATAAAATCTTTGCTCCTTTGTGTAAACATCTGTGTTTCCATAAATTTCAGGCTAAGAAAAATGTTTTATCTGCTAAATGTCATTTGACCATAAAAATTCCTATTAAAAAAATCCATAAGATGCTACTCTGGAGATACCTTGATGATATGATGAATCCTTAAATACCTTCTTTAGTTTTCTCTCTGACCTTTACAGATTGTGATAAATTTTGGCTGCTTATTTATTTATCTATTTGTTTTATAAAAAGATAGTTCTGTTTTGAGAAATATAAGCAAGAAGAAAGATTACCGATGGAAAGAGCAAATCTTCCATCAAAAGCTGGAAATGCGTTCTGGCAAGGATAACTTAGGAAAGCTGACATAGCACAGCAAAGAGGTTATATCATGACTTCCAAATGCAAAAGAGATGTCAAAAATTGTTGTAAGCCAAAACATTAAATTGTCAAAAGAATGGTGTTGCTTTTAACCACGGGGAAAGGAAATATGAAATGCGTCAACAATCACTGCTTGATAGCATCAGCTTAACCTATTAATTCTAAGCTACAAGAGAGAGATTTAGCAGTTGATGGTTAGATAATTTACTATAATTTTGTAGTGAACACTGAAGATAATGGACATAGTCACATTAGAATAACGCCAGCCCCCAATTTATTCTAAAATGCTTATCAGATGATAATTATTAAGTCAAGACAAATTTCTCATTTTTCTTTCTACCTCCCCCTACATAAATGAAAAACAAAGCCTACTGTGAACCTGCAGTGGAAATTTGGCTTGCCTGGATTCCAAGAAATCTTGAATCCTTTTTAAAAGTTGATGGTTAACTTGGACTGTAGTCCTCAGCAAGCAACAGCATTACCATCTGGGAACTTGTTAGAAAGTCCCTTGGAATCAAGCCCCACACACCAGACTTTCTGAATCAGAATATCTGGGGTTGGGTTCAGCAATCTGTGTTTTTTACAAGCCCTCCAGGTGATTCTAGTGCTAACTTCACTACATAAACTTCTAAAATCATCCTGTAAGTTGAAAAATCATGTATAAACCTTATCCTTAAATATCTACTAGAACAATGTGGCAATGGAGTTCAATTGTCCATATCAAAATATGCTCAGCATAGCCAGTTTTTCCTCCAGCACTGTAGAAAACAGTTTCTGTCTCTTTGATTAGACAGTGGATGATGCATTTGACTGGTATTGTGTTTTATGACAAAAATGCATATTTTATTTATTATGATTATGATTATGATTATGATTTTTAGAGACAGAGTCTTACTTTGCCACCCTGGGTAGAGTGCCATGGCATTGCACTCAACAGCAACCTTCAGTTCTTAGGCTTAGGCAATTCTCTTGCCTCAGCCTCCCTTGTAGCTGGGATTACAGGCACCCACCCGAATGCCCAGCTATTTTTTTTGTTGCAGTTGTTATTGTTGTTTAGCTCGCCCAGGCTGGGTTCAAACCCACCAACCTTGGTGTATGTGGCTGGTGCTATAACCACTATGCTATGGGCTCTGAGCCAGCAGAATTTCTTATTAGGACAGATTAAGTAAACATTTCTTAGTAAAAAGAGATTAAATTATAAGTAAAAAGGCTAAAATTTTTGAGTACATTAAAGTTTAAAATTTCTACATAAAAATACCACAAGTAGTGTGAAAATATGTCAAATAAAGATATTTACAATGTGTATAATCTTCAAACATAAGGACAAAGAATATTCAGTACAAATGATTCCTAAAACTTAGTAAGAAAAAGCCAACCCAACAAATGGGCAAAGATACAAAGAAAAAACATGATTCCTGTCTCTCTCTCCAAGAAAATGAAAAAAAGAGAGAAATCCACAAGTTGCTCTTATTATATGGACAAAATCAAATGTTTGACTATTCCAAGTATTGATCAGAATGTGGCATAACAAGAAATCTCCATGTTGCTGATTGAGAAAATGCTGTTACAATGACTTTCAATAAAAGATTGACAATAATGAATAAATTATGACATGTGCCTGCATTCCACAATTCTACAATGGAATATCACCTAGGACCAAAACTTAGTGTCTGAGAATGATCTCCACTGACAGGAATGACTCTTATAAACATTAAATTTTAAAAAAGCTGTTTTTTTGGTAGGAATACCTACTCTTGTGGTAAAAATATAAAGAAATGCATGAGACTAGAGACTAAAGAAATGCATGACAACAAAGAAAACTGAAGACCAATATCCCTTATAGCTGAAAATGCAAAAATCCTCAGTAAAATACTAGCCAACTATATTCAACAGCATATCTAAAAAGAAAAGTCATCCACCATTCCCAGGGCTGTAAGAACGGTTCAACATAAGTAAATCTAGAAGCGGGATTCACTGCATAAACAGTAGCAAAAACAAAGACCATATGATCATCCCAACAGATGCAGAAAAAGCCCTGGACAAAATTCAGCATCTTTCCATGATAAACATTCTCAACAAACTAGGAGGAAGGACCTTATCTCAAAATGATAAAAATCATATGTTACATACAGTCAACATTATACTGAGTGGAAAAAAGTTAAAACACATTTCCACTAAGAGCTTCAACTGGACAAGTGTTCCCACTGTCACCACTTCTATGCAACACAGCACTGGAAATAGTAGCCAGAGTAATCAGGCAAGAGAAAGCAGCAAATAGTATTCAAATCCAGAAAAAGGAGATCATACCATGGCTATTTGCTGACAGTATTATCTTATATTTAAAAAAAATCCCAAAATTCTACCAAGAGACTCTTAAAATTGATAGATAAATTCAGCACTGTCTCAGGTTACAAAATCAAGGTACGCAAATCTGTAGCATTTCTATATATGAATAACAGTCAAGCTGAGAGTCATATCAAAGACTACACACCATTTACAATAGCTACAAAGAAAATAAAATAGCTGGGAATATACTTAACCAAGAAGGTGAAGGCTCTCGACAAAGAGAACTATGAAACACTAAGGAAATAAATTAGATGACACAAACAAATGGAAAAAATATCATTCTCATGTATTGGTAGAATTAATGTTGTTAAAATGTGCATCCCACTCAAAGTGATTTACAGAATTCAGTGCAATCCCTATTAAAATAACAACATCATATTTCATGGATCTGGTTATATATAACCAGAAAAGTACCCAAATAGCCAAAGCAATAATAGGTAAAACAAACCCAACTGGAGGCATCACATTTCCAAACTTTAAAATATACTATAGGGTATAGTCACCAAAATAGCATTGCATTGACACAGAAATGGAGACAGACCAATAGAACAGAGATTCCAGATATACAACCATCCACATACAGCCAGCTGATCTTTGGCAAAGCAGACAACAATAAACACTGGGAAAAGGAAGCCCTATTCAACAGATGGTGCTGGGAAGATTGGATCAGCACATGCAGAAGAATGAAACAGGAGCCATATCTCTTGCCACTTACAAAAATTAATTCAAGATGGATAAAAGATTTAAATGTAAGGCATAAAACCATAGGAATTCTGGAAGAAAATGTAGGAAAATCTCTTCTGGATATCAGCCTAGGCAATGAATTTATGACTAAGATCCCAATGGCAATTACAGGAACAACAAAAATAAATAAATGTCACTTGACTAAATTAAAAGACATCTGCATAGCTAAGGAAATAATCAGAACAAATAGAAAACCTACAGAACGGGTGAAAATATTCATGAGCTATCCATCCAGTAAGGAGTTAATAATCAGAATCTACAAAGAACGCAAGCAAATCAGCCAGAAAACAAACAAACAAACAAAAACCTGAAAAAATAATCCATTAAAAGTGGACAGGTGGGTGGTACCTATGGCTCAGGGAGTAGGGCGCTGGCCCCATATACCGAAGATGGTGGGTTTGAACCTGGCCCCAGCCAAACTGCAACAAAATAGCCAGGCCTTGTGATGGGCGCCTATAGTCCCAGCTACTCAGAAGGCTAAGGCAAGAGAATCCCCTAAGCCTAAGAGCTGGAGGTTTGCTACAACACTCTACCAAGGGTGACAAAGTGAGACTCTGTCTCTAAAAGAAAAAAAAAGTGGACAGGAGATATGAATAGAAGCTTTTCAAAAGAAGATAGATAATATGAAAAAGTGCTCAACATATCACTAATTATCAGGAAAATGCAAATTAAAATCACAATGAGATATATCACCTTACCAGTGTTAGAAGCTGGCATGGATGCAGAAAGAAAGGAATGCTTATACACTGTTGGTGAGACTGCAAATTAGTGCAACCTCTATGAAAAACAACACAGAGATTCCTCAAAGACCTAAATGTAAACCTACCATTTGATCTAAAAAGCTTACTACTGAGTAATTTACCCAAAGGGGGAAAAAAGTCATTTTATCAGAAAGACACCTCTACGCAAATGTTTAGTGCAGCACAATTCACAATTGCAAAGATATGGAATCAACCCGAGTGCCCATCCACTCATGAGTGGATTAACAAAATGTGGTAAATGTATATCACAGAATACTACTCAGAATACTACTCAACCATAAAAAAAAAAAAAATGAGTGTATGTCTTTTGCAACCATTTGGATGAAACCAGAGACCATTATCCTAAGCAAGGTATCCTAAGCAAGGCAGGAATGGAACAGCAAACACCACGTGGACTCACTATTTTACTGGAACACATGTGCACAGAGGGTAGTAAAATTCAGTGACACAGCAAATGCACCATCACTGAAATAGCCCTGCAATGATTGGTTTTTGCTCATATTATGAAGTTTGTACGTTCTTATAACAATAAACCTGACTTTGAATTGCTTTGCAAATAATGTCAAATGTTTTAGAGAAAAGGTTATACCTTAAATGTAGACAAATTAGATACAGAACATGAAGTAAGACTAAAAGTATGATAGAAAAATATCCATGTTTATATGTGGACATAGTCTTACTTTACAAGGTGCCTTACCAGTAATGTGCAAAAGAGTAGTCAGAAAATTGCCACAAGAAAATAAATAGAATGAAATGTTTGAGGAGCTACAGCAAACAGAGTACATTAATTACAACATCAAGAAAAATGCTCTCTCCTGAAAAGAATATTTAATGACCTTAAGGGAAAAGAATTTTTCTCCTCCCATGGTACAAAGTAACTTATACTTCATTAATGGATGACAAACCTTTGAATGGATTCTTTGAATGGAGACAGATTTGTGGAGAAGTGGCCTTGGTCATCCAGGTAAGTAAGAATTTCATGCCAAAGCCATTTGGGGTCTTCTCTCTTCTTGTGGTTTTGCAAGTCAGATATTTTCACATTGTGAATCTGATGTTCTTTTCATATCTATCTATGAATTGCTATGAACAACATTAATATTTGCAGCATCTGATGTGGGAATAAGATGGCTCCTGTGCCTCAGCCATCATTTAGCAACTATGCATTCTGTCTCCTGATGCTTTCTTACATTTCACAGTGCTCATCAGTGTAAGCGGCTCTCTATATTATCTCATTTAAGCCTTCATGCATCACGTAATAGATGATTAAATGGAGGTTTTAAGAATCTGGTGACCCAGTAGTACCATGACTCTGAACCTCATTACAGGGCTCTTATTCCCCCCAATATACCAAGATGTTGCTGAATTTCAGTTAGTTCCTCCTATCTTTCCCCTTTGTATGAAATGTAAAAGTCTTAAGTAGAGCAGATGGTCTTAGGCTATAGCGCTCACATAAAGCATAGATTTTAAGTGAAGCCGTGCTCAGTGAAGTCAGTAAAAGTGAATACACTTTCATAATACAAAGAGTTCTGAATGAAGCAGAATTTTTGTTTTGTTTTGAAGTTGATAGGAGCTTAAGAAGAGTTTGTTAGAGAAAGAAAAGAGAACAATAGAAAATAAATTGGCAATACGATTTGTAGTCCAGAAGTGTCTTAAAATTGGCAGGGAGACTAGGATACAAACGTGGAGACCTGAGAATATTTCAAACAGAATATTAAACAGTGCTGATCAGTACCCCAGAGCAGCACCACTAAGATGTAACCGGCAATAGGTCAAGGGAAAACGAGAAGGGGTTTCCCACCAGTAATATGCATTCCCATAAAAGTTGTATTTGCTGAGGTTAAAAAAAAAATTCAGGTCTACACATACTCATGAGCAGAAAAAAGTAAGAAAAGTATTTTGCCAGGTTAGGAAGTTATTATAATACCACTTGCTAAACCAGTTCATATAAATTTTTAACCCCAGAGCACAGCTTTGAGGTTTTTCCACACAGAATATTGTGTATTCAATTTTGTTTTTCAGGGCATTCGTTTCAATTATCTATTCCTTTTCTTTTAAAATCCACTGCCTTTTGACAGCTTTATATATCATTCGATTATTAAACTAGCATAGAGCAAGCAATAGGGAGATATTGTGCCCTGTATCATCTGTTAATTTCTACTATGCAGCTTGAGTAAATTTAAAATCCTTCTAGCCTGAGGAAGCTTTCTGGTTCTCAGTGTTACCTAGACTCTTTAATAAAAATATCAGACCTTTTAGGTTTTCAGAAAGCAGGTGTATTGAAAGATAATATGCTTTCCAAAAATGCCTTAAATCACCCACCAGCTTAGCTTTTTAAAATGTGCTATACCTTTACACACACCAGAATGTTTTATGATCTAAGACAACAACTTTAATATTTAAAATGTTACTTTTACTCTGGGAAGGCGGCTAATCTGGTGTGATTGGTTGCCGCTCATTGCGGTGTTTCAAATCATGTATGCTGAGTGGCCTAAATTTTCAGTTTTGGTTTATCATCTTGTGAGTCAAGTACTTTTAATTGCTTTCCTATGAGATAAAAGTTTACCCGTTTCAATTTCACAAATAATTCATGAGGGTTCATGAATATCCATATTCTCTCTTATGTGGCATAACATTATTAATCAGTTTTTCCTCAAAGTAGAGTAATAGATTAAGTAAAATGGGACTTAGAAGGAAAAATAGATTATAAACAAAAGGATTTACAGACAATAACCTTCATCTTTCTTAGTCATTTCAGAAAATACATTTCAAGTGTCAAAAGGTCAATTCACTCACATTTGACATAGTATGTTGTTATTTGCTGTTTTTGCCAATAGTACGTGTTGTTTAGTATACATGACAGGACTAAAGATATGAAGTGGCCTAATATGTGAGCCTAAAAGAAGATGAACACATTTTATTTTTATTTATTTATTTGTTTATTTTGCAATTTTTGTCTGGGGTCAGGTTTTGAACCTGCCACCTCCGGTATATGGGGCCAGCGCCTTACTCCTTGGAGCCACAGGCACCACTTGATGAGCACATTCTATAAGTATGATATTGTTTACAGATATGTGTGTGTTATCTAAAATATCCTACCACCCTCCAAGGCAATTGTGTCTAGTATAAAAGTAATACTTTTTAAGACTCAAATTTACTTTTCACGGTTGTGAATGAGATCTATAGTAACAGCTGTAATTACAGTGTAGAACTCTAATTTAGGTAAAACATTAATAACTTTTAGTGGAAAACAATTAGAAGTCATTGTTGTTATTTTGCTCACCCTTAGATTTATCTATATTAACCTAAATGCATATAATAACATAACAAACAGGTATGTTTAACAGCATTATTATATTATGCTTTAATAATCAAAATAATTTTAAAAATATTTCCATCTGACTTTCTGAGTTGCTAATCACATGAAGTTTAATTTATTTATATTGGTGACCTTAATTTATTATTCTCTCTGAAGAGAAAGGCAGTCATATCTTTTGTTCTGTGGTAGGATGTTGTGTTATTAACAAGATAATCCATTACCACTTTGCTTCTTAGTTTGCCTGTCTTACTAATTGGCCAAAATAGAATCACATGGCTGGAAGGAGTTAACATCTGCGTGTTTGTTGCAGCAAATAGAGAAATTTACCAACTCACTTCAGCCATTTGATCCTTCTACTCATTGTCACTGGACAAAGCAATTCTCCCAGTATATAACCCCTCCCCCTGCAGTGGTTAGTAAGAAGTTTGAATTGCTGTCATAGGGTTTTACAAGTCTAGAGCTCTCAGGGTTCTTCAGAGTGAGATGAATAAATACGAGCATATAAATTTTGTTTACATAACTAGTAAAATAAGGCTCCTTTAGAGATAAATTAAGGTGACCAGACATCTTGCTTTTGGCGGGACAGTCCCGATTTTTAAGAATGTGTCCTGCGGTGTTTTAAAAAAGCCCCAATTTTTGGAAAGAATACACATCAAGCTAGGGAACATGGGAGAACAGGAAGGGAATATACATGGTTTTTGGCTGCCATGTGGCTATTTCACCAGGATATGCATTTTATATTATTTTTGTTAATTTTATAATGTTAAACTTTAATAATAACAAATAATTGTTGAGAACTGATTATCGAGAACTGCTTATCAAAGTTTGCCTTGTTGTCAGGCCCCGCCCCCAGGCCCCACCCCCCCATGGTGTCCTACTTTACCAATGTTAAAATCTGTTCACCTTAAGATAAATGCACACACAGAGCTTTCTTTTGCTTTTTTCTTTCCTCTCTCCCTTCTGTTCAATCTTTCTTTTGTAAATTTCTCAAGAAACTGTCACAGGATTACAGATAAAAAGTCATTGCTTCATAAAGATGGTTAGGATTTCTTGTTTTTCCCTCTGACCTGCATTTCTCTGGTTCCTCTATGTTCCAGGATACAGGTAATGATTAAGCAAGTAACTATCATTTTTAGAAAACCTTAACTACTAAATAACCTGTCATAGAATTTTAGAAATGTGTGCAGATTTCCCAAACACTGAGTGTGTTAAGGAGTCGATCTGGGAGTGGAGGGAAGAAAAGCCACCACTGAACTGAGAAACACAAAACAACTGCAAGTAAATTCTTATTACCGAAGAGGACTATGATGTTATTAAACACAAGTGGAATTTTGGAGTAAAAAGAAAATGAAGGGTTATTTGGCCCTTAATTCTGTTGCTTGGAACAAAAGTGCTGCTTTGTTCCAAGGACTTTGGTATTTAATTTGAAAAATATTGGCTTGAGAAAAAAATTAGTATGTTTTTATTTTGTTTTATTTCGTTTAAACCACAGCACCAGTAATTTGCTAACAAATTTGTGAATTGGCAGAATAAATACCATGTTAGTTGAAGACAAACAAATGCTTTTTGAAAAATCGCATAGATCTTCTTAAGTTTACCATTCACATGTAACATAATTTTAGTACCATTGATCAAGTCTGAATTCTTCTTCTAGATAATGTGGAGAAAATAAATAACATCCTGACCAAGGTAATTTTAATGTACCCTTCAGGTTTCTCTCTGAAACCTGGGCAAGTTTCACTCTATTATCTCTGATCTCCCTTTTTTCAGAGCATTTACTTCAGAAAACTTCCAAATGCAAATTTTTTTCTCTGTCTCTTCCAGATGTCAATCTTCTCCCAGCCTCTTGCCAGTTTTATAACGGAGGACATTCTTGCTCAAGACCCGGGACTGTCCCTTTGAATAATCATCTAGGTAGACATTGCCCCAATCTCAGTTTCTATGCAAGTCTCAGTCTCTATCCCTTTCACCAGACAATTAGCAAACACATGCAGCCTATTTACCTTCACCAGACTCCTCTGGTTTCCACTACCTCTCTCCTGTCCCTATAATCTTGCCTACCTTCTTTTCAGCAGAATTGAGTTCAATCTCTCTTCCCTATTGCCATTGTCTTGACTAAAAGTCTCCTATCCTATTTAACTTGTCCAGTGCAATTTTTTCTTTGACAATTCCCGGATTACACGAAAACATACACAATGAAGACTAGATAGTAATAATTCTGAACACCAACTGCATGGCCATCTTATTATCAATAAATGAGTTAATATGTGTGGTACATGAGTTTTCCAGGAAACATTAAAGATCTTTGGTTTGAAGACATTTGTGCTATTCATTTTTTTCCTCTGGTAATTACTTGAGAAAGAGAGAAATATATACTAGTATACTGGTTGAATGCTTTATTCTCATGATTATGTGCATTAGAACTATTTTAAAACTCGGTTTTAGAAAAGTTCTCTCACTCATGCCTATTGTAGAATGGAAAGGCTTGTTTCATTTTGTTTCCCAGTCTGTGGTCTGTTCAGAAATAAAAACAATTTTAAGGTAATACTCCAATTAGAATCAGAAACAAACCCTAAAGGCATATGTCCATACATGAGATTTCAATAAATGGTTTCCTTTAGTTTAACAAGCAACTTCAAGTTTCCTGCAGCTATTTTCTTTTTATGACCTAATTTGTTTTGGGCTATCTACGCAGATTCATCCTCTCTAAATCGGAGTTAAATTCTAACATCTGTGTGAAGCATTCTAGCAATTTACATACAAAGACGATGGATTATTTCAGAACTTCTGCAGGCAAGACAACTAAGTATTGATGATCTCTAGGTGCTTATGCTAAGTTACATAGTAACTTGAAGATGCTGAAAATTAATAGATTGTGTTGTGTTTTATGTTTATTATTATGCTTTCACAAAACTGCTGATATTATGCCTCTGATATTAAAGACTAAGTTCTGGAATTTTGAAGTTGATCATTCATAGAGGAAAAAATAACAAACTGTACTCATCTCATCTCCTTTATTGCATGCTAATAACCTAATTGTTGAGTATGTATTGTGTGAAATTTGATTATCCTGTTACTATACCTCCTAAACAATGGTTTACTTGGTACTTTTCACTTAGTGGGACATTGAAACACTCACAATCTGTAAGATAGGGGCAAAACTTCATTTTCATTCTGTGGTAGAGGAAACTAAGTTTTTACAGACTTGGATTTCCTTGAATGATTCAATCAGTGGCATCATGGGGATGCAACTCTACAACTCTTAAGTTCTTTCTCTGTTTGAAGTGCTATAGCAATTTAACAAAGCAGTTCTATAAATTTTACAAATTTTCTGAGAAGAACCTTTCTCAAATTGTAGAAATGGGAAAAATAACAAAATGACTTACTTCATTTTCTTCACTTTGGCTTATTTGTTATTTATATATTCATTTAATAAGCCTTTGCCACCACTTAAGTTTTTTAAATATAAGTGGAATGGGAATATAGTGCATGGCATAGTGATGAACTGGAAGTAGAAAACTTTTATGTATGAATGGGGAAGGAAGAATAAACTTGTGTCTTCTGAGGTTTTATGCTCCAGAATGAATACATTTAAAACCAAGATATTTAGGAAAATGGAGAAAATGTCTTTTCCTGACCACGGTAAAGTGATGGGTACTGGAAATTTCCTTAGCTCTGTAGTGAAATCCCTCTCTGTGCCAGCAAGAGTGGTATGGAGAGCCCAGATTCTAACCTGCACAACTGTGAGAAGGTACCTTTCTCAACTCCTCTGAAGCAGTTGTGTCAGAAAAGGTCAAATAGGGATTTGGGGCTTTCATCTATACAGGTTAGTAATGGGGGCCTTGCTTATAGTGTTGGTCAAGACCCCGTAGGGAGCCTGAACTTTCATCCCCTAATCAGCAGTGACAAAATGCCCCTCCCCCTTCTTTTGGAATGAATGATGTTGGAGAAGGTCAAGTGTTGAGTCAGGTAATGACCATTGTCTAGTGTACTGCCCACAATTATGTCACTGGAGACCACATGGAGAACCAAGACTCTCATTCCCCCAGCTGTAATGAGGAATGGTCAAACCTCAGGTATCAAACAGAGACCAAATGGGGAGTATAAACTTCAGTTCCCCCCAATGGTGACAAGGTAGTGTCTTCTTTCCCTGATTGACTGGTGTCAGAGAAAGTCACTTAAAAAAGAAGGTTTATTTAAAATCCTGAATCTCATAACATAATGCAAAAATCTAACTAGGTCTCATCATACCAAGAACCAAGAAGATCACAAATTGAATGAAGAAAAAGAAAGGAAAGGCATTGGGTGAAAATAGCAAAGTGAACGAGGTATTAGAATTGTTTGACAAAGACTTTAAGGCAGTCATTGTGATAAAGCTACAATAAGTAATAACAAACGTTGCTGTGACAAATAAAAAATAGAATGTCTCAGGAAAAAAATAGAGAATATAAAGAAGTATCACATAGAAATTTTGGAACCAAATAATCAAATAGCCAAAATAAATAACTCAATGGATAGACACAAGAGCAGAATGGAGGAGACAGAGGAAAGAATCAGTGCACTGGGAAATGCAACAATTGTAATCCTTAAGACAAGCAAAAACAAAAACAAAAACAAACAAACAAAAAAAACAAAGCAAAAAAATTGGGCTAAAAAAATGAATAGCACCTCCGAGACCTGTGAGGCTGTAACAATAGGTCTAACATGTCATCAAAGTCCAGGAAAAATAGGAAAAGGAAGGAAGACCTAAAAAAGTTCACAGATAACCAACCAACCTCCTTCCTCACCTTTTCCATAGAGCAAATTCTCATATATGGTAATGCCTAGTTCTTTCTTCTACCTTTTTTGTTTGTTTTTGTTTTTTTGAGACAGAGTCTCAGTATATCACCCCGGGTAGAGTACTGTGGCATCATATCTCCCAGTAACCTCTAAATCTTGGGCTTAAGCAATTCTCTTGTCACAGCCTCCCAAGTAGCTGGGACTACAGGTGCCTGCCACAATGCCTGACTTTTTTTTTTTGTTGCTGTTTTCATTGTTGCTTTAGCTGGCGCTGGTTGGGTTCGAACCCGCCAACTTTGGTGTATGTGGCCGGTGCCTTACCCACTGAGCTATGGTACCACCTTTCTTCTACCTTTTGTTTCACCCATTCATGTATCTATTTTATGCTAATGATATGTTGTCTCAGTTACAAGGGATTTTTGGTGTATGAAGATACATGTTAAGGCAAGTCCTTTTTCACTGTTATCGCTGTCCTTTTCTTTTTCTTAGCCATACATATTGTTTTCTTCCATATGAAGTTTGAGATCCATTTATAAGTTTGACTTAAAACCCTGTTTGCATTCCAATTAGAATTGCACTAAATTTACTTTAATTTAGAGAGAAGAGTTGTTTATGAGAATGAATCCTCCCATAAAGAGAATGGCATGTGTTTACATTTGTTCAGATTTAATTTTATATTCTACTATAAGATTTTATTGTTTTTCTCATATAGTTTCTATTTCCTATTACATTTATTTCCAAGTACTTTGTAGTTTTCAGTGTATAGTGAGTGGAATATGCTTCACTTTCTATTTTTAAATTTACATTTATTTTGGCTCTGATATCCATATGTTTCTATGATGGGTTTGTAGATATAATACATTTTCTACTTTGTGAAATATATGAGAGCAAAACCAGCAAAGAATACTTTTGCTTTTAAAACTGCATAAGGCATTTTAAAGAGCATGTTTTAATTTTCCCAATAAAGAACAAAACTCACAATTTTAGCTTGCCAGTGTGTGCATGAAAACCTTTACAGTGTCAATCCTACATACTTTTTTTTTTTTTTTTTTGGTGTATATTCACATATATATGCTGTCTTGGTTCTTTGGGGGCTGCTAAGAAAAAGAACCATAAACCAGATAACTTTGGTTTAAGCAAAATAAATTTATTTCTTAGTACTCTAAAGGCTGGATAATGCACCATCATGGTGCCAGCAGATACAGTGTGTGGTGAGGGCCACTTTCTCATAGATGGAAGATTCCCATCTATGATCTATGGTAAGAAAGGGGTAGCTACCTCTCTGTGGTCTCTTTTATAAGGCCATTAGGCTGAGCATGGTGGCTCATACCCAGCAATTTTGCAGGTCAATGCAAGAGGATTGTATGGGGCTTAAAGTTCAAGACAGCCTGGGAAACATAGTGAAAGTGTCTCTATAGAAAATCCTAGAAAAATTAGCCAGGCATGGTGGTAGGTTCTCATAGTCCCAACTATTTGGGAGGCTAAGACAGGAGAATCATTTAAACCCAAGAGCTTGAGGTTGCAGTGAGCTATGATGAGACCATTGCACTCCAGCTTGAGGTAAAAGAGCTAGTCCCTGTCATAAAAACAAACAAACAAACAAACAAAAAAGAAACTACAAAGCCAGCAATCCCGTTTATGAAGGTCTCTTTTATAAGGACATTAATCTCCTTATGAAGGCTCTACCTTCATGATATAGTCATTTCCCAAAGTTCCTACTGTCTATCACCTTGGGGGTAAGGATTTCAATATATGACTATTAGGGGGACACCATTCAGACCATAGCACATGCAGAAATATACATAAACACACATCTACACAATTATTACTATCCTGATGTATAATGTTATTTCACTTAGATATAAATTATGGAGATCTTTCTCTCTCAATAACTATAGCTCTTCATGATTTTTAAATGGTAGCCTAGTTTAAAATTTTCAGTAATATAAAGCACACCATAACATAGTTAAGCATATATCTCTGAATGGTTTCCAAGTATTTCTATAGGATAATTTTAAAAACTGAAATTCCTGTGTCAAAAATAATACAACAGTATTAATAATTACATTTATTAGATGATTCCTGGGTGTGAGGGCGAGATTCCCAGTGTCCATGCAAACCTGCCTCTCTTTTCCCTTCTGACCATTATTTTCCAACATCCTTACATTTACGTAGAGCCAGTGGGGGCTTATGCCCAAAGGACTGTGAGTAAATGGTGTGTGTCATTTATGGTTAGTGAAAATCTTTCTGACCCTCTACTTTTGTTTTCCATGTCACAAAGACACTAGAGTATAGAGATGGTGAATCCATGAGATTCTTGAGTCACCCTGTAGCAAGAAAGCTAAACCATGCAAGGCTGCTAGAACCATGGCAGTTCTGCAGGAAGAGGTGAGCTGACATGTGACATATTATAATGAGGGTGTCTTGCTCCAGAGGCCATGCTGATAACCTTTATATCATTCTTTTTCCTATTATATCTTTTCATTCATCTTTAGAATATATGCTAAAAATATTATACCAAACTATAATCTTACTACTGTATTCTGAAAGTGTCCATTTCTCTCCTTGAACTCTGATAACAGGCATTGTTAAATGCTGGAATCTATTTTAGGCTAATGCAGTAATATTGAAATTAATTGCCATTGAATATGCATTTAAAAAATTTCAGGTTCGAATCTCATCTATACCAGATTCAGACTGAATGCCATATGACTTATATTTCCTCCTTTGAAAATGGCTGGTGCACATATTTTGCCTATATGTCTAATATACAGAATTTGAGTTTTCTTGTTGCATTATATAATGAGAAATAGAAACTCATGGAAAAAATTACATAGTTTGTATTTATTCTTTCATCTCTCGTTTGTTCCCTCCAGAGAAATAATCAGGAAAATTTTACCTTTTTATTTTTCTTTTTATACTGAGAAAACTTTGCCTCATACCAGGAGTATAAAATAATCAACAAATGCTTTTTCTATTTTCATATAAAATAGTGTATTGGGCTTCTCCCATGACCTAGCAATTATGAATTGGGCTCCAATGAACATTCTGATACAAATATCTTTATTGTAGTGTGATTTTTGGTCTTCTGGATACATACCTAATAAAGGAATTATAGGATCCAATGGCAGGTCTATTTTTAGTTCTTTAAGTGTTCTCCAGATGTCTTTCAAAAAGGAACGTATTAGTTTGCAATCCCACCAGCAGTG
>NW_003852557.1:3063158-3096455 GCF_000181295.1 Otolemur garnettii | reverse complement strand
CATTAAAAAGATGGAGACTTTACCTCCTTCATGTTTACATGGATGGAGCTGGAAAATATTCTTCTTAGCAAAGTATCCCAAGAATGGAAGAAAAAGTATCCAATGTACTCAGTCGTACTATGAAACTAATTTATAGCATTCATAGGAAAGCTATAACCCAATTTTAGCCCAGGAATATGGGGAGAGGAAGGCGGGGAGAGTGGGTGGAGGGAAGGTGATTGGTGGGATCACATCTATGGTTCATCCTATAAGGGTACATGTGAATCTCTCTAATTGTAGAATATAAATGTCAACACAATAACTAAGAAAAAGACATGAAGGCTATGTTAACCAGTTGGATGAAAGTATTTCAAATTATATACAGAAACAGTACACTGTACCCCATGGTAGTATTAATGTACACTGCTATGATTTTATTTAAAAAAAAGAGAGAGAGAGAAATAGTGTATTGTGATAGAATTTTATTTTTTTTCCAGGTGACTTTTTTATCCTAACAAATTTGTTTTGTAATTTTCTTTTCTTGATAAACTCAGTTTTTGGTCTATTTATGTTTCATTGATTCATTTCTGCTATGGCACCATAATATTAGTTTGAGTTTGGACACAGAGAGAAGAAGAGACCCTTGTATTCTGGCTTATCCTTCATGTATGAAACTCAGGAAAGTACAGAGAAGATGCCAGAAGCACACAAAGATGTTTCAGAGTCTAAGAAGGAAGATATTTAGGGGATTTCTTGAAGGGTGGTCTTGGTTTCCCTTCACTGAGGCTGACCAGAGAGATTAAGATTTAATGTGGATGAGATTCAAAGGGAACAATCAAGGCAATGCTAACTGACTGGAAAATTGTGCATTGTTCAGCTCCAGAATGTTCATTTGATTCTTCATTATAGATCTCAGTTCTCTAGTGAAGTTCACGTTGTTATCTATGTTTTGTGACATACCAATTGCAATTAAAGTCTGCATCTGGAAACTTTAAATTTTGCATTACTTGAAAATCAAGTGTGTCATTTTCTTTTGGTTCATTCCCATGATACATTTGAAATTTTTTGATTGGGCATTTTGTATATACAAAATTGTAAGAACCCTGGATTAGTTAGTTTTTGTTAGAAAATTAAATTACAGGTAAAATAACCCTCATCTAAGAAGGAACAGAGATGTTTTGAGGTGGGTGTTTAGTCTCTCTTAGGTTTATTTATGTCAAAGAACAGATTTGAGGTATGGTACAAAATTTTGCATAGGTTAGCTCCATATAATAGGAGGAAAAAAGAAACTTGGGCGCTTTTCTGGATATGGGAAGAGGGAGAGAAAGAAAGAAAAAAAAAAGCTGGAGAGACGGAAGCAAGGGAGCCAAAAGGAATTTCTTCCAAATTTTCTATCTGACCTTAGCGGGGCACTGAGGGCAAGGAACTCTTGCCTACCCTCCATTTAGGACTTTGAGAAAAGGATATTCCTTATTGCAAGTTAACTGGGAAGCATGGTATTCCTAGGTATGTGTTTCCTTAGCTGTTTCTTGCCTCCCTTCATTCTATATAAGACTCCAAAGTGGCCAACGGGTGTCCCCCAGGGAAAAAGTATTCATGACAGAGAATACTATGTAATGAGGGATGAAGACCAGATTTCTCAGGCCAGAAATAATAAGGAGTTAAAGTAGTATCTCATATAGTTCCAGGAGGAGTCAGGATTAGGGAAGGTCAGATAGGGACCCATAGCTGATATGGTTTGATGCAGAAGCAACCAGACCAAAAATAATACCCACTAAAAACTTCATCTGTCAGTAGCACCAGGGTGAGTCTCACCCAGGTAAATATGGAACAGTGTCTCAGGGACATGAAGATGCCAGCACACATCCAAGCAGCAGCCTGTGCCAGAAACTTTTTTCTTCCGTTACAATAGAAATGGGTCAACCAGAACCTCCCACAAATATAAGTGGATGATATTTCTGGAAGAGAAATAGAGGGAGAGGAAGGTGCCCAAAGAGACTAAACATTGTTATCCAAAGAAGAGCTTGAATGTTGCCTAAAGGTACTGTTAAATAAAAATCATATCTATGAACTATGGATGGGGGGGCATGTGAAAGCTCAGAGGAGCAGCAGTTCCCTGGAAAGTTGAATGATAGCTGTACTAAATGAGTGCCTGCATGAACACATTAAATAAATGAATGTGTATATTCTCATACATTGCTAAAAGTTGGAGCTGAAATCCAAGGCAGAGAGGAAAGATCATTCAGAAAATTCTTTGTAACTTTTGTGTGGCTTTTCTACATCTTCTTCAAGATGAGCCTGTGGCTTTTTAATTTTCTTTTATCACGTAGTTAAGTTGTGGACCTCTCCAGCATCAGTTTGTTAATCTAGGGGGCCTAGGGATTTAGATTATAGCAATACATGATGCATATTGTATTTAGACACCAACAATGTCCCTTGTTTGAGGCTAGCCTCCTTGAGCTCACACTCATTAGGCTATGGCAGGAATAGTCTCTGAAGTTTTTATTAATAAGTGGCATCCTGTGAGATATATCCAGTGTATATTTAGAAATCACTATCTACTACTTAAGATGATATCCTTGTTAGCTATTCTGAAATGTTACATTGCTCCTCATTATCAAATAATAGAGGCAGACATAGAAATGATGGAAAAAGAAAGCTTCTATACCTTCCAGTGGAATCCTTGTAATAATGCTCCTAATTATCCGTAAAAGATGAAAAGCTTCGGTGTTATAAATCTACCTTGTGCCTGCTATGAACAGATCGGCTACCAAAAATGGTACGACTGACTCCACCTGACTTAGAAAGCCACAGCAGCACAGACTAGTCAGCAAGTAGGTCAGAGCTTCCTTTAAAAAGACCTGTGTGCTCTGCAGCCTGCCAAACATTTCTCTCTTATGTTTCTGCTCTCTGTAGGAGGAACTCTCCTGCTGGGACTTAGTGGATTTCTTAATACATCCAATTTGAATTTGTTTTTCTTAGAACTGTTTTGGAAATTTATTTCCTCTTTTTTCTTTTTCTCCCAAATACAATATATATTTTAAGGTACCAAGTAATTAGATCTTTGTATTAATCATTTAGGCCTTAAGAAGTTTTACATTTTGGGGAGATTTTATCAAGTTGACTACAAAGGCAGAGAATGTATAAAGGAGGATGTAATTGTACCCATCCCCTTCATCTTAGTTTGGTTAAGGCCATTAGAGTATACAGTCATACAGCCTAAGAAGGAGAAGCGGAAGAACCAGAATTCAGATTGAAGCTGATAGAAGAATCAGTGTGGTAAATTTTACCATGGTGACTGACTTGTTGTTTCTAAGCTTAGAAACAAACAAATATTTAAAAAATATAACTTGGTCAATTATTGCACACCCTCTTTCCACATGATATTGACACAAGAAAAACCTATGTCCATGTGGCAGAAACTCCCAACAATGTAATTCCACAACCCAAGCCCCTTATCTTTTGTTCTATAACTCTAGTGTCAGCATTTTCTTACCTTTGTGAGGTTAATTCTCATGCTTTTGTGTTTACTCTATGACTGGAATGCTAACTTAAGCAATTGGTTAAGTTCTGAAATGAAAATTGCTTTTCCTCCCCTTTTCTCCCTCCTTCCCTTTTCCTACTCTTCTATTTCTCCCTTCTCCCCACCTTCTTTCCTGCTTTGTTGCTCTTTCTTTATTTTTAATATGCAAAATATATAAATGCTCAAAATTCAAATACCTAAGGCTGTCATAGAAGATGGTAGAGAGATAAAATTCAGGAATTGGTCTCTCCACTAGAATGACTAAGTTGGCAAGAATTGGCAGAATCACGTATGTCAGGACTCTGGAGACAAGTCTAACACCTGCAGCATCTAAGGAGGTACTGGTAAAGAAAAAAGATGGCAATTTTGGTGAATTTCAATATTTTGAAATTGTAGTAACTACAATTCTCTATCCCCTAGCCTCACAGCAAGTATCTATGATTAGCCAACATTTCCAGTGTAGCTTTCTGGTGTGAGGATGAACCACAGGGACCTTACCTTCTAAAAAACAAGGTTTGGTGGTTTGCTCTGCCTGACAGGTTACTGAAAATCTGACACAAAGGCCGGACATTGTCTCAATTCTCATAGGATCAACTTCCCAAATAGTGTCAGTTGAGGAGATTTAAAGAGATAGAACATCCTTTTTCTTTTCTTCTCATAGGATCTAGATATTTGAAGAAATCTCTCTTAGGTTGCTGTTTGGCCACATAGATCACAGAACAGAAACTTCAGTTACCATGTGTGACCAGGAATACAGTCTATACAAAATAGTTTGAAAAAGTCTATAAATAAATGGGTGACTAAAGCTTGCATTAAGTAATGACAGCAATCACTGGGATAAAGAAAAAGCCTGATTTCAAAAGTGAATAAATTTATCATATTCAAAATGTCCTGTTGTCAAACAAAACAAAGCCACAAGCTTACAACAAAATAGGAAAGTCTGGCCCACTCACAGGAACAGAAAAGGAATTAACATAAATCAACACTGAAGAAGCAAAGCTATAGATATTGGATTTACTAGACATTAACTTTTTTTTTTGAGACAGGGCCTCAAGCTATCCCTCTGGGTAGAGTGCCATGGCATCACCACTCATAGCAACCTCCAACTCCTGGCTCAAGCAAGTCTCCTGCCTCAGCCTCCCAAGTAACTGGGACCACAGGCGCCCACCACAATGCCTGGCTATTTTTTGGTTGCAGCCGTCATTGTTGTTTTGGCGGGCCCAGGCTGGATTCGAACCTGACACCTTAGGTGTATGTGGCTGGCACCTTAGCCACTTGAGCCACAGGCACCGAGCATAGACATTAACTTTAAATTAATTGTGAAATGTATTCAAGGAGCTAAAGAAAACCAGACAAAGACCTAAAGGAAATCAGAAGAATTTTGTATGAATAATCACAGAATACTGATAAGGAGAAATTACAAAAAGGAAGCAAATAGAAATTCTAGAGCTGAAAAGTACAGTGACTGAAATTGCAAAAACCATTATTAATAGGTGTACTATAGTTTGAATGTCCCTATTTAAGATCACATTAAAATTTCATTGCCATTGTGACAGTATTAAGAGGTGGGACTTTAAGGATGTCAAGAGGTTGCTGCCCTTATGAATATATCAATGCCATTATCTCAAAAGTGGGTTAATTATCATGAGAGTTTGGAGTTCTTTTGCTCTCTGTCTTGAGTGCGTGCTTCCTTATCATGCTGTGTGATGCCTTCCACCGTGAGATGACCCTCACTGGATGCTGGTGTCATGCTTTTGGACTGCCCAACCTGCAGAGCTGTGAGCCAAATCTCTCTTTCTCTCTCTGACTCATGTGCAAATAATTTAAATTATTTGGTCTATAGTATGATTTACAGAAGCAAAAACAAAAATAGATTAAGAGTGCACAACAGTAGAATTAAACAGGCACAAAGAAAGAATCAGTATATTTACAGATAAGACACTTGAAATTACCCAGTCTGAGGGGCAGAAAAAGAAGAAATACATGTGAACAGAACCTAGAAGGTCTGTGGAACACTGCCAAGCATACCAACATATGCTTTCTGGAAGTCTTGGGAGGAAAAAAGAAAGAGAAAGGAAGAGAAAGGCTTACAAAAAATATTTAAAGGAATAGTGGTTCAAAACTTCCCAAGTTTGATGAAAGACATGAACCCACATAGCCAAGAAGCTATAAACCAGATAAAAATAAAGAGATCTATGCTGAGAAACACCATAATTAAGTTACTCATGAAAAAGACAACAGCTGAAAAACAAGAAAGAGCAACTCATCACGTACAAGAGATCCTATCAAAGATAAACAGCTAATTTCACATTATTAGTAGTAACAGCCCCAAAGCTAAGGAAGACCATTACAATAGACTTACCCTTCAAGAAATGCTTTAAGAAATAAAAGGAAAAAGAAATGCTAAATGAGATAAAAGGAAAATAGATGGTGACTTGAAACCATAGAAAGATATAAGGATCATTAGTAAAGATAGCTGATAGGTAAATATGAAGTCTAGTATTATTGTTATTTTTGCCATGTAACTCTGTTATGTTTTCTATATGATTTAAAGGACAGATGCAAATAACAATAATAATAATACATCTATGTCAATAGGTATATAATATGTGAAACTGTAATTTTTGACAGTAACAACATAAGGAGGGGATGAAACTGAATAGGAGCAAGGTTAGTGTGGTCTATTAAAGCTGAGTGTTTTAAAAATTCAGGATATCAAATACAATCTTCAGGGTAACCATTAAAAAAGAAACTGAAAAATAAACAGAAAAGGAAATGAAGAGGGAGTCAAAATGATTCACTAGAAAAAAATCAAACACAAAAGAGGGCACTATTGGAAGAAATGAGAAGAGAAAGATTTTATATATATATATATATATATAGATTATATATATATTATATATGTATATGTATATATATGGATCAGAGTCCTGACATAGGTGATTCTGCCAGTTCTTGCCAACTTAGTCATTCTAGTGGAGAGACCAATTCCTGAATTTTACCTCTCTACCATCTTCTATGACATCCTTAGGTATTTGAATTTTGAGCATTTGTATATTTTGCATATTAAAAATAAAGAAAGAGCAACAAAGCAGGAAAGAAGGTGGGGAGAAGGGAGAAATAGAAGAGTAGGAAAAGGGAAGGAGGGAGAAAAGGGGACAAAAAGCAATTTTCATTTCAGAACTTAACCAATTGCTTAAGTTAGCATTCCAGTCATAGAGTAAATAGCATGAAAAGTTTCAGCACCATGGATACAGTGCTAAAGGGACACACAGGAGGAACAAAGGATTTTGATTAAAAATATCTATGAATGTGAAGGTAACATTCAACCTGAGCTTAAAGAAAAAGAAATATTTCAACAGTCAGAGAGGGAAGAAGGAGAATGCATTCTTAGAGCAGATAAACTCTTATGAACAATCTTATTTTCCACCTGGAATTTAGTAAGCAATAGCATGTAATGTAAAAGAAGTCATTTGCATTAATTTTTCATTTTACTACATATAAAGTACTTTGCAGCTGGGCATGTTGGTGCACACGTGTGACCCCAACTAGTTGGGAGGCTGAGGCAGGATGTTCACCTGAGCCCAGAATTTTGGTGTTGTAGTGAGCTATGATGATGCCACTGTACTCTAGCCCAGGTGACAAAGAAAAAACATACATTAAAAAGTCTCAAAAAATGAAATAAAAAATAAAATAAAAAAGATAATTTTGTATACTCAAGACCTTTGATGTGGGTTAAAATTTTATTTATAGTAAATTCTCTTGTGCAGATTACCCATACAGCATTCTAGGCAGGGTGTTTAGCTATCTAGTACCTGGTCTCAAAATGCCAAATGCTCAACCCACTAATGCTTTGGAGCTATCAGCCATCAGTTTGGGTTAGAGCTGCAATTCTGAATTGGAAAGGTAAAATCAAAAGAGGATAACAAATTGTTGGGAATAAGAAAGCACCTGTGTGTCCTGAAAACGAATATTCAATATTGTGACATAATTTTAGTATTTGAAAAATAGGGGGGAAGTTCTTGATTTTATAATGCAAATTACAAAGAGCAAATCTCTTTCTGAGTAATCACAGCCTGGTGGGCATACTTCAAAGATAGAACAAGAAAGACTTCAGGATGAGCAGGTTAAGATACATGTTGGTTACCTAAGTGCTTCCTACTGTGTTCTGCATAATTTATACTGTCATACTGTTATTTCTATTGCATATCTTGTGTATAGAAATATGTTATTTCTACAACTGTCCATTTATTTTATTGAGACATAAAGTTTAATTGTTGGCTTCAGTAAGATGAAGTAAGCACAGTCCAACTGTCTTTACCAACGAATACAGATATAAAACCAGAACAGAAGGCGTGGGACATCTACTTGATGATTTTAGGATAGCTATTTGGTGGATCTGAGAAATAATAATAGTAGGTGGGTTGAGGAAGAATACCAGAATTCTAAGTATCACCTCACTAGAGGTGAGTAAATACATTTTTTCCCTTTGGGTCTCCTACTGCCTATGGCTGAGGACTGCAAAGGATTTCTCAGGTATATGGGAAGTGTCTCTCAGGTACCTGGGGAGATTACAGAGAAGGAGAAACATGGGAAAGTGAACTATTGGGCTTATTTGAAGCTGCTCATGTATGGATGTAATTCTGACAAGCACACCAAAGGTGCTGGAAATTGAAACAACAGGCGGGACCACTTTCCAAGTCCCAGACTGAATCATACACATGGCAAAAAGGATTTGAAGAGGTTTGGAATGGAATTCATATTAGAATCACAGCTCAGAGAAGAATTTATAACCTGGGTTTAAATTTGATCAAACAATTGCTTGCTAAAACAAAAAATGTCAATATTTTCACAGACTATACACAAGACCCCAAATACCATAACATAATTGTCAATATGTCTAGGATACCATCCAATATTGCTTGGCATGTGAAGCATGTTATAAATCTCAACTTGCAGGGGAGAAAGCAATCAATTAATAGGCATCAAAAATGGGATGTCAAAGATGCTGGAATTGTCTGACAAAAATTGTTAACACTTGTTTTTAAAATGCTTCAACAAGTAAGCCCAAAAACTTTGGGGGAAAAAATGGAAAGAAAGTAAATTTCTGTAAAGAGATAGGAGAAAAGAAGAAACAAATGGAAATACCAGAAATGAAAATAGTAATCACACAAAAAAAATAAAAATAAAAAAGGAAAGAAACAAAAGTCACTGGACAAATTCTATAGCAGGAGGGAAATGAGAGAAGCTAGAATTATTGAACATATTGACAGATCAATATCCTGCTGGAATAACAGAGAGATAAATCATTTTAAAAATATTAAAAGATCCTCAGACACCTGTGTTATGATATAAAAAGTTCTAAGTGTGGAGTTATTAAAGTCCTACAAGAGGAGAGAGATTATGGTGCTGAAAAAATATTTGAAGAAATATGGCCTCAAACTCCCCAAATTCGACAAAAGACCTACAAGTGCAAGAATCCCAGTGAATGTCAATGGGTGGGGGCTGGAGGGAGAAGAAAACAGAAAAGGAATCCACGCTTAGATAATCAAATTGTAAACAAACAAACAAACATGGAAAAGAATAAAACCTCCTAAGCAAAAACATTATTTACAGGGAAGCAATGATTTGCAAGACTTTAGTCATACGACCCCCTCATAAGTATTTACAAAAGAGAAGTGAGAACCTATGCTCACACCAATGCCTTTACACAAATATTTATGGCATCTTTATTTATAATTACCCCATACTGGAAGCAATGCAAATGTCCTTCAACAACTTAATGGATAAACATGTGTTGATATAGCCTTACAATGAAATAATGCACAAAAAATATATGTAAAAACATGAATGAATATTAAAAATACTACACTAAGTGAAAGAGATGGGCCTGACTTCTAAGTTTACTTGCTACAAATGATTCAATGTATATGACATTCTCAAAACAGCATAACAGCAAAAACACCAAATAGCAGGTGGTTACCAGTGCTGGGGCAATGGATTGGCTGCAGTGGAGCCAGAGTAAATTTAGGGTGATAGAATAGTTTTGTATTTGGTTTTGGTGGTAGTTACACAACTATATGTGTTTGTCAAACCTCAATGAACCATACCATAAAGAAGGTGGATTTTGCCAAATATAAACTATTTCTCAATAACCTTGTCTAATTTTTTTTAATGTTTCATCTAAAGTTGCATTAAACTCCTTAAAATCTGAGTTGAAGCCAGGAAACGGTTATTGTAATATCCATCAATACTAATGTGCTAAAGTTAACATAATTTTTGCAAAAATAGAAGAAAAATGCTCAATGGACAAAGGAAGCAGGGGATTATTTTGTGTCACCTCTAAGAGGTGGCTTCCAGTTCTGTCCACTGATCTATAAGAAGATATTATCATATTATGAGGGATTAAATTAGGTGAAAAATGTTCATTACACACCAAATATTTGTTTTCTTTATGATGATTTCAACAAGATGATGATTTCACAGGTTATTTTAAAGTGCTCTTTGCCAAATAACTTTCCATGTAAAGGAACTGACAAAAAGGCTTGGCACCTGTGGCTCAAGCAGCTAAGGTGCCAGCCACATACACCTAAGGTGATGGGTTCAAATCCAGCCCCGGCCTGCCAAACAACGACGGCTACAACCAAAAAATAGCTGGGCGTTGTGGCAGGTGCCTGTGGTCCCAGCTGCTTGGGAGGCTGAGGCAGGAGATTCGCTTGAGCCCAGGAGTTGGAATTTGCTGTGAGCTGTGATGCCATGACACTCTACCCAGGGGGACAGGTTGAGGCTCTGTCTCAAAAAAAAAAAAAAAAAAAAGAAAGAAAAAACTGACAAAGAGACATAGGGTTAATAAAGTAAAGAGTTTTTTTTTCTTTTTTTGCAAACAAATTTCTTCACAAGTAACAATATAATTTTATTAATATTAATTATTTTGGCTTAACTGGTTCCACATGACTGTGTTTGAAAAAATCATTAACAAATAAAATACAACCAATAAAAAAAAAAATACAACCAATAACTGATTGTGTTGGAAATGGGACAGGGTGATCTGGAAATCTCTGAAGGCAAAAGGCTGCTAAATTTCTAATAGAAGCAAATATATTTCATATATATTTAGCTCAGTATAGAATTTTGTTCAGAAGTCTTTTTCAAAAATAGCCAAGAATAAATCAGGTATAATATGACACTCTTTTGAATAAAGAGTGTTAACAAAAATACTATACTGTATTAATATTTTAAATTAAAAAATGACAAAGTATTGACAAGGATTGGACACCAAATTTTTAACGTTAAATGCATATTGAATTTCCCAGTGCAATCTAAAAACATTTACTTCAATAAAGAGCAGGAGGGAGATTTCCATTGGTGCAAAGTATATTAAAATGTATAAAGCCAAGCATAGTGGCTCATACCTATAGTCCTAGCATTCTGGGTGGCTGAAGTGGGTGGATTGCTTTTGGTCAGGAGTTCAAGACCAGACTGAGCCAGAGCAAGACACTGTCTCTAAAACTAGCTGGATGTTGTGTTGGGTGCCTGTAGTCCCAGCTACTCAGGAGGCTGAGGCAAGAGAATTATTTTAACCCAAGAATTTAAGGTTGCTGTGAGCTGTAACACCATGGCACCCTACTGAGGGTGACAAAGTAAGACTTTGTCTCAAAAAAAAAAAAGTATAAGACTTAAACAAGAATATTATCTCCAAAAATTTTCAAGTTATTCTGTCTCATCATCTTTTGTCAAAAGGTGGTAGCCTGGTTGTATTTAAAAGTTGAATTGGTAGGGGGACCACACCTATGGAGCATATTGCAAGTACAAGTTGGATCTATCAGGTGTAGAGCATAAATGTCTTAATCCTATAATTGGGTAAAAATAGTGAAGGCTATGTTGCTTAGTAGGATGTAAGCATTAAGCATTCCAATTTGTACAAATAATCAACACATTGAATTCTATAATGGCATAAATGTATTTATGATCTATTTACGAAAGACTTAATTTAAAAAAAAAAGTTGAAATAGCCCTTTCCCCCCTGATTTCCTAAAACCAGGCATGACTAAGTGCTTCAAACTATCAAAAAAGTATTACTTTTAGCAAAGCTGGGACTATTTAGATGATATACTGAAGTTTTGAACACATTGTCTCTGAATCATCAGCATTATTTCTCTTTATGATTTACTTCTGACATCCAGAAGCAGAATCCAGTTATGGATCCAGCAAATTGTCTCTTAAGATGCCTCATCATTTTCTTGTCTTAATGAGACTTACATAGGCAAGACTTTTAAAAATATTTTAAAGAAAATAGCCAAATCCAATCTCTGCAGGATGAATTTAGACAGTGTTTACCTAACGTCGCTCTTGAAAATGCTATTTAGAAGGTTACGAGGAAGGCTTTTCTACTAATGTTGAGTCGTTGCCAGATTTTAAGAGGGATTTCAGAATTCAAATTTGATGTAGCTGTCAGAAGAATACATGGAATGTCACTTTGGAGATTTGGGGGCAAAAATCTCTCTCTGTCAGAAGAGAAGAAGATTTGCCTGTCATCTATTTTCATCAGGATACATTTGCAAAGATGTATTTTTTTTTCCCCTGTACTTCTCCCTCTGAAGGCAAAGTAATACAGTGTAGCCATTAGTACTATTGCCAAATATTCTGGGTCTCTGCTTTTTGGCACATGGCAGGATTGTATCTTCCGCCTCCCTTTGGGTTGTGGGGCTGTGAAGGAGTTTGGCTAATGAGTTACGAGTGAAAAGGAAGTTGGACTCTTCCAGGCTGAGCATCTAATTTCAACGTGAAACACAAAGGATTCTGCCTCCCATTGCCTAAGTCACCAACTGTGTTAGTTTTCCAGGGTTGCCATAATGAATTACCACAACTAGGCAGCTTAAAACAAAAGAAATTTATTCCCTCAGAGTTCAGGAGGCCAGATGAGGAAGTGAAGGGGTTAGAAAGGCAGGTCCTTTCTGGAAGCTCTGAGGGAGAAGCTATCTCTTATCTCCCTCCTAGGTTTTCATGTTTGTTAGGCCTTTGTAGATGCATCACTTCAATCTCTGCGTCCATCTTCACATCACTTTCTCTATGTCTTCTGTGTCCTCTCCTCTTCTTTAAGGATACCAGTTATTGGATTTAGAACCCATCTTAAATTTAGGATGATTTTAGATAAATATCCTTAACTAATTATATGGGCAAAGGCCCTATTTCCAAATGTAATCAAACTCTGAGGTTCTAGATCAGCAATTCTCATTTTTGTGCTAGTTCCATGCTATTTTAGTTACTATAGCCTTGTAATATAGCTTAATGTCTAGTAAAGCAATGCCTCCCAAATTTTTCTTATTATATCAAGTTGCATTGACTATTTAGGGTCTTTTCTCATTCCATATGAACCACAGAACTGTTTATTGTAGCTCTGCAAAAAGTGTAATTGGGATTTTGATTACATTGACTTTGTAAATCACTCTGGGCAGTATAGCCATTTTAACAATGCTAATTCTGCTGATTTGTGAATTTGATATGATTTCTGTCTGTTTATATCCTCTAAGATTTTTTTCCCTAGTGTTTGATAATTCCTCATAGAGGTCTTTCACCTTTATCATTAAATATATTCCTAAATATTTTATTTTATTTGTTGCTACTATGAAAGATATTGTCTTCAATTTTGTTCATAGCTTGACTATTATTGGTGTATGCGAAAGCTAATGATTTGTGTACATTGATTTTGTAACTTGAGATTTTGCTGAATTTATTTATCAATGCCAGGAGTGTGTTGGTTAAATCTTAGGACTTTTCTAGGTCTAAGATCACATCATTAGCAAAGAGGGATAGTTTGACCTCTTCTTTCCCCATTTCGATACACTTGATTTTCTTCTTTTGTCTGATTGTTCCAATGAAGACTTTCAGCCCCGTGTTGAATAGAAGTAGTCAAAATGGTCAGCCTTGTCTGATTTCAGTTCTAAGTGGGAATGCTTTCAGTTTTTCCCTGTTCAATATAATGTTGCCTGTGGGCCATTATGATATCAGATAACACAGACTTCAGACAAAGATGGTCATCATATAATGATGAAGGGAACAATTCAACAAGAAGACTTAGTAATCCTAAATATTTAAACATTTTACCCCCAAACTACGAATATATATTCTCATCAGCTCATGGAACATTCTCTAAGGTTGATCACATCTCAGGTTAAAAGATATGTCTCAACAAATTTGAAAAAATACAAATTATACCATGCATCCCTTCATATCACAGTGGAATAAAAAGAAATAAATTTTAACACAAAGTCCTACATAAAGTCATGTAAATTAAGCAACCTATTGCTGAATGATAGCTGGGTCAAGGAGGAGATAAAGATGGAAATTAAAAGAGTCTTTGACTAAATGATAAAGGTGACTCAAGTTATCAAAATCTTTGGGATACAGTAAATATCCAAATGACCTGAGAGAAAACTCATAGCTTTGAATGCCTAAATCCAAGACAGAAAGAGCTGAGTGTCATGGCAGGTGCCTGTAGTCCTAGCTACTCAGGAGGCAGAGGCAAGATAATCACTTAAGCCCAAGAGTTTGAAGTTGCTGTGAGCTATAATGCCACGGCACTCAACCCCAGGGCAACTGAGTGAGACTCTGTCTCCACAAACAAACAAACAAACAAACAAACAAAAAAAACCCAGAAGGATCACAAATCAGCAATCTAATGAATAGTCTCAGGGAACGGGAAAAGAAAGAGAAAACCAATCTCAAATTCAACAGGAGAAATAACCAAGATCATAGGAGAACTAAATGAAATTGAGAACAAAAGAACTATACAGAAAATCAATGAAGCAAAAATTTGGTTCTTTGGAAAGATAAAAAAAATTGACAAGCCTGTTGCTAGATTAAACAGAAACAGAACAGAAAGAACTCTAATAAGCTCAATTAACATTGAAGCTGGAAAAATCACACTGATATCAGGGAAATACAAAACATCATCTTGGAATATTATAAACACCTTTTTGCTTATAAAGTTATAAGTGTGGAGAAAATGGAAAAATTTCTGGAAATGCACAAACTCCCTACCCTCAATCAGGAAGAAATAAAACTCCCAAACAGACCAATATCAAGCACCAAAATTGAAGCAGCAATAAAAAATATTCTAATAAATAAAAGTGTCACACTGGATGGTTTCACTCCTGAATTCTACTAAATCAACAAGGAACAACTAGTACCTACTGCAGAAATTATTTCATAACACCAAAAGTAAAGGAATCTTCCTCAGCTCATTCTACAACGCCAATAACTACTTGATGCTGAATCCTGGGAAGGACACAACTAACAAAGAAAACTACAGACCAATATTCCTTATGAATATAGATCCAGAAATTCTCAACAAAATCTGAGCCAAGCATATTCAGCTGCACATCCCAAAAACAAAGTTCATTATGACCCAATATGTTTTATTACTGATATTCAAGCATGGGTAAACATGCACAAAAAGATACATATAATTCACCACATAAATGGATGGAAAAACAAGGACCATGTGATTCTTAAAATTGATGTAGAAAAGCATTTGACAATATTCAACACCCTTTTATGATAAGAACGCTTAACAAAATAGGTGTAGATGGGACAGACATCGTAATTATAAATGCATATGTGATAAACTCCATTTCTCTTTTTGGTTGAGCAATTATATATTTAACTTGAAAGCAATGTTCCTAAACTCAGTTCATTTAGAGTCCATAACTTGACTCTATTACTTTGGAAGGAAGGAAGACTTTCAGCCTTACCTCCAACCCAGGTCACTCTTGACTTTGGTTGCTTGGCTAACCTCTTCCTGGGATCTCTTTTGCATACATTTCCCAAGCAGGTTATCTGTTTGCATCCAAGGAAATGGAGGTTGGGAACCCTTTCTTCTCCATCTGTTTTATTATCATATTTGCAACAAGATTTTTCATGTTTGTAACATTACCTTTTTCCTGGTGTTGGTAAAATTTATTCATTGGAAGGGGCTGAGGGAAAGAGGACAAGAGAGAATTCAACATGCTGATTGAATTTAGTCCCCTAAATCAGAACTCTATTGTTGATTTGGAATGATTTCTGTGTGTTCATCATAGCCCAAGTCAAGTGCCTGGTGCAGAGAAAGCCCTTAAGAAATAAGTATTGATTGATTTTTGGCAGGTTGAAAACAATCACTTCATAGAAGAGATTGAATCAATTAAAATGCAACTATGAGACCTGAAGTTTAAAGACTTTTTATGGTTTAAATATTTTTTTCTCATTTATCATTTATGAGATACATCTCATTTATGCCAATATACGGAGCACAGAATAATACAGTGGTGTGGTCCCTGTCACTGAGGTCTTTATAAGCTGTTAAGTCTCTGCTTTGTATTCAGCTCCTGTTGGGAAGCTTCTTAACATAGTAAATAGTATTGTACATCCCTGCACTTTACAATTATAAATCCCTCAATGATTTCCAGGACACTTTCTCAGATTAGGGTATCTCATTCAGTCCACACAGCAACCCTCACAAGTTATTTTTGTTTTCCTGGTGATGAAAGGGAGACCCAGAAAGTAAAAAACAAACCAAAACAAACAAACAAAAAATACACACCAGAGTTTATACAGACAGCAATGTGCGGTGATAGGAACATAAAAATTCAAGGTAGGCTGGAGGGCCAAATATATTACCGTTTCCCTTTTCAATCAAGATCAAAGGTATCAAAGACGTTCATTAATTTGGGGAAATTACTGAGTATTCAGAGCTTCCCACACATTTTATCCATGTGTAGACAACTACACAATTATACCCCAAACTCACAGGAAGAGCCCAAATGAATGCCAACATCAATTATCTGTGGGAATGTGTAGGACAGTTTACTGGTTTCTTGGTTCCTCAACTAACATAAGTCCTATGTAGAAAAGAGAAAGGAACTCTGGTAGAAGAGGAAGGGGTGTTTTTATTCTGGAAGAAAATTCTGTACTTCCAAAGGCTGTTATTATGGAGGAATAAGGAGGCAAATTGGAACAGCAAAAGGACAAAATCTAGATAAAAGATATAAAAACTGGAAGAAAAATGAAAATTCAGTCCCTTTCAGCTTTTTGTGCATTCCTGGATGACTGGAGTTTAGTAACTATTCAGATGGCCAGCTGAGGTGTCCACCTATCATCAGGTTTTTTTGCATTCTGTAGACAGGGGGCTATAAGCCATTTAGTAGGAATGCTAAGTTAGGGCTGAAGGAATCCTAACTTCCAGTATAATCAAGCAATATTTTCCACAAAGCATAAAATGAAGTCCCTGTGGATTTTTTGACTGGATTTGTTTTCTTTTTAAATCCAGAATGTATTGCTGAGAAGATGCTAAACATATTTGTCACTCTCTAAAAACTCTGCCACCTTCTGCCAAGGGATGATGGAAAGATTAATTCCTGGTTACCTGAGAAGCTGCAACACCTGACCTCTACGTAGCAAGGGAGCTTCCTTTAAATCCAGAAGGCTACTTTATAACCTATGTGTAGAAATTTGAACCAAATTGAACAAATACTCATTAAAAGGTGGAATAAAGAATAATATTCAGTTCTAGAGAAAGTTCCAATCTACCTCTTCTTCCCAGTAGGAAATAGAGAATACTATATGTAATCTGATTGTGTACAGTGTACGTTTTAAAGAGAACCAAGGGAAGCAAAATGAAAGAAGGGAAAAAGCCACTTGCTCCTCCTCACCTTTAACAAATGATTTTCAAATCCTACTCCAAGGCTTTGTCATCAATCCATAACAGGAGTTAAAAACCAATCAACCTCTGTTCTGAATCACAACAGGAATTAAAGTATGTCTAGATTTCAAATATGCGCTTTTTTTTCAAAGTGCCAACGATCAGCATAAGAAGAGCTACTATTATTAATAAAGTATGATGTGCTTGAGTATATTGGAAGCAATTTAAATGAATTATTTTACTTAATCATTACCAATCCACTATGCAACCTCTCAGGTCCAGCTAGATTCTGCATCCTCTGTGCTTCTTGTTGTGCGGGATTAGTATAAACAAATGGATGAACACATCTTCCTTTCATGCCTTTTTTTCCTCAAACACTTTCTTATAAACTATGTCGTTTTACTTTCACCACCAGCCTGGGTGGAATGTAGAATGTGGCATTTTTGCAGATGAGGAGACTGAAGCTCAGAGAGATGTCGTGTCTTGCCAGTGGCCTCCCTTTGTGATCACAGGATTTGAGCCTGGGCAATCTGAATCCATAGCTGGTACTCTTGAGATGACACTAAATTGTTTATATGCTGCTAGGAGGATTATTGCCAACATTCATGCACAAAATTATTCACTAGCAGATCAAAGTGAGACGAGCAGACTACTTGGCATAATAACTCCACTGAGGTCAAAATCAGTCACAAAATCATTACAACTGCCTCTCTGTTCTCACGCCCCATCTGCTTAACTGCCCCTGAGGTTGCTAGTGTCTGTTTTCTAGTAGAGGGGATCTTTCACAGGGTGTTATATATTTAGCTGATCTTTTAAAGTCACTTCAGCTGGATTAGTCAAAGGAATAAAATAGCATTGCATTTTTAAAGATAAAATATTTACATATTCCGGTACACATATAGCTGCTACTTTACTGTGTTGTTAAAGTGCTTCCCAAAGTGTTATTATTAGCCAGCCATATATGTCAAAATTGACAGAAGTATCTGGTAGCAAAGGTAAGGTCATAGATGAAAATAATTATTGTCAATAAATCATTTATCTGGGCAAATTCTGATAAGAGGGTAAGAAAAACAAAACTTAATAGCATGACAGTTTGATATTTTCCTTCATTCTTCTTAATTGTGTCTTTAGCACAATCTTCCATCAAGGGTCAACATAACTGTTTGAAAACTTAGACGCAATAACACTCTAAACATATGCTCTGCTGAACACGGGGCACAAAACAATATGGTGCATTATCACTGAAATGGGGTACATCTCAGATGTTTGCTTAAGGAACTACAGGGAGCATCTCATTTTGGAGAACTCTTTTTTTTTTTTAAATGACGTTTTTGGCCGGGGCTGGGTTTGAACCCCCCACCTCCAGCATGTGGGGCTGGTGCCCTACTCCTTGAGTCACAGCCGCTGCCCAGGGAGCATCTCATTTTAAAGAATATAAAAAGGTAACACCCAAACTAGTGTATGTTAAGTCAGTTTCATATATACTAATCTGGGGACTTCTGAATATAAAAAAACTTGGTATTTACTTTCGTTTCTTATTTTTCATTTTTCTGTTTTTTAGATATAACTTACATATAGTAAAGTGCACAAATCTCAGGTGTATAAATTAATGATGTTTTATATAATATTTATATAAACTCACAAAACCACTACTGAGGTCAAGACAATTAGAATTACTCATTACTAGGGCTTAGCGGAGCATATGTTTAACTTTACTGCTACAACATTTTCCAAAGTTACTTAATTAACCAGTTAACATGCCCGATAATATGTGCAGAATCTAGTTGTTCGATATTCTTGTAAAATTGTTAATTGTTCTTCTTTTATGTTTTAGTCATTCGCTGCATTTGAGGGAGGATTTAGTTATGGTTTCGCAATGGATTTCCATGATGACTAAAGATGTTACACCCTTGTTCATGTGCTTATAGATTATTAAATGGACCCAAACCCTGCAATTAAAGCCAAATCTGTCAGACCAGGATTTTAACACATTAACTGCCGGGTGAGTTATGAACTATTTTTCAAGTTTTCACATTCCTTGTTACATTGTGAATTTTCAAGTTTTCATATTACTTTTTATTGATGTATGTTTTAGGACCATTTTGGTTTTGAAATTTTTATGCTAATGTTGTAATAAAACACAGTGGTCTTAAGGAAATGTTTTTTTGTGTGTGTGTGTATATGTGTGGTAGCCAATGTGTTAAAACCCCCAATTATATGCTGCTCATGAGAAACATACTTGACATAAAAAAATATTTATAGGTTAAGTATAAAATGATAGAATAGATAGGCTATGCGAATACTGAGCAAAAGAGCAGTGAAGTGGCTGTAATAATATCAAAATAGGCCTTAAACAACAAGTGTTATAACAGAAAGAAAGGAATGTTTTGTAATGATAAAAAATTTTTAAAGGATGATATAAAAATCTCAAATGCATATACCTTAACAACATAGCTTCAAAATGTGTAAAGAAAAGCTGACAAAGCCAAAAGAAGAAATAGGCAAATCTGCACTAGTTGTTCAGAATTTTAATGCTTCCCTCTCACTAACTTATGCGACAGAAACAATCAGCATAAAAAGACTCTGAACAATATAATTAACCAACTTGACGTAATTGAAATTTATAGGATATTACAAATAAAACCATACAATATGGATATTTTCAATTGTTAATGGGGATTTATTAAGTATGACCATGCTCTGACAATTTTTTTAAGTATTTATAAGATTAAAGAACTTCCAGCTGATAAACAAGTTACCAAACTCCAATAGCTGAAAGATTGTTATATGTTTTTCCATAACTTTTCCTTACAAATACAAATGAAATATATGTGTTGGTATGAAATCATCCTTATAAAATCAGCTGAAGCAAGAGGTTAAAGCTTTGGTAGAGGCCTACATTTTGCAAGGTAGAAGGAATAGTCATAGTTAAAAATTAGCCAGCTGTTGCCCCAGAACCTTCTTGCCTTTAATTGCTTCCCAGTTAAGAATCACAAAGTTGGTGAGCACAAGATTTATAACTTCTCTTAATCATTTTTATAGATCAAACCTCTATTGTGAGAGCTAATACTATTTTTTAAAAACATTTTTTCAGACCCTGTATCCCAATGAGACACCAACTGGACAGTAACCCATACCATGAAACTGAATCAATTGATCCTATCTATGACAATTAAGCCAATGAATTGACTCAGTGCAAGAATGCAGTTTCTGCACTAGTATAATTTTACCTCCCAAACCAGCTCATTAGCAATGCCAATTTCCCAGCCACCTGCCCATAGCATTTTCTTTAAAGGCTCCAGCCTATAATTCTCTGGAGAGCCGGATTTGAGGGATTTCCTTTGTTTTCTCATTGGCTGCTCAGTGATTTTTAAGTCCTTTGCTGCAACTCCTGCTGTCTCAATGTATTGGCTCTTTTCTGCTCAGCAGGCAAAGCAAACCCAGCTGGGCAGTAAAGTATATAGTCTGTGTACTTTAAAAAGTATGATATGTATGTGTGTGTATATTCTAACAGTGAATATGCTTCTATATTACTAAACAAAGGTGCATATAAATGATCTATCCATATTCTTTGTCCATGTTTTTTAGAAACTACTTTATGTTACTGATTTAGAAGACTCTTTGTACATTGTGGATATCCATTCCTTGTCTATAATTCATCAATGTTGTCACCAATGTGTTGTATGCCTATTATATTTCTTCCATGGTACGTTTGCTATAGATAGTTTTACATTTGTATGTGATTTAATTTTCTCTCTTATTATTTTTTTATTTCTGGGTTTTCTGCCTTGCTTCAGGGATTCCACACTCCA
This sequence comes from Otolemur garnettii, assembly GCF_000181295.1. Taxonomy (NCBI): domain Eukaryota; kingdom Metazoa; phylum Chordata; class Mammalia; order Primates; family Galagidae; genus Otolemur; species Otolemur garnettii. Next base: position 3,075,463 of record NW_003852557.1, on the reverse strand, counting down.
ACATTAGTCTTTAGATTTTCTTCTCATAATATTTTTCTAAAGCAGGATAAGCCAAGTAATGATATAATAAAGAACAATGTGCAGATCTTAGTAGCTTAATGTAATAAAATTCCTGGGTCATGTTATATATTCAGTGTGGATTGTGAACAAAAATAAAATCTTAAGGCTCCCCCACAGCAACTGACTGATTGGACCCCCTTCTTAACCAAAAAGATCCTTTACACTGAGTTGTTAGCCATGAGAAAGGAGATTAGACATGCCTCATCATTCTGCCTCTCTTTCTTAGAGGTGTCCTCTGTGACTCATTAAAAGGCCTAAGGCTATGCAAGACATACCTACAGGTCCTCAATATATGCTACAAACCACTTGAGTCTGGGCATATGTCCTGTACTTTGTCTCTGAGTAACAGACCCTTACTTAATTCAGCATTTCTTTTCACTGACTCCTTTGTCTATTAGATAGAGCCTAACTCTTTCAGCCAATTGTCAACTAGACATTCTTCAATTCACCTGTAATTTGTGGGCCCCTGCTTCAAGACGTCCCACCTTTTTTGGCCAAGCCAACGTATACCTTCCACTTGTTGATTAATGACTTTACCTGTAATTCCCATCTTCCTAAAATGTATAAAACCAAATGGCAACCCCACCACTGTGAGTCAACTTGCTCAAGGCTTCTTGGGGTCCAGGACACAATCTTCAAAATTGGCTTAGAATAAACCTCTTTAAACTATTTCACAGGGTGTGGCTTCTGTCCCAACAACAGAGTCAAAAAGAAATGTCTGATCACACTGACTCTAAGAGGCGAGGTGATGAAGACTTCTATTTCACATATACAGGTACCTACTCTCTTATGTTTGTCTCCATAAGGCTTATTATTCTGTTGATATTTTAAAGTGTAATCTGCTCCATTCCCATACAACACCCACAATCTAATTCTTCTTACCCTGTTTAATTTTATTATAAATTTTTCACTAATAAAACTTACATATAACCAACGAAAGGGGCCAAGGGAAAAACTTCCCCTTTACCCTCTGAAGTTTCATTGAAAAATCAACTCATGAAAGGCAGATTAATTAGAGAAAAAGCATATAAAATTTATTAACATGTACATGAGGAGGATCACAGAGTGATTGACTCATAACCCAGTGGGACACAGAAGCTTCTGTAACAGCTTGAGGTAACAGAAAATATAGGCTCAGAGTGTGATTATAGGGGCAAATCAACTTATAGGGGCAAGACAGCTTATGAGAGGGAGAGAAAGGGAGGCTTGGCTGGCAAACACAGTCTTATTATGTAGATGAACCCTCATGGGTGGCAAATATTTATTTCAGACTTTTAAAGATGTCAGACTTTTGTTCATCTTTCCTAGATCCAGACAAGGAAACACTTGACTGCACCAATGCAGATTCTCTACAGATGCAAATTTCTTCCCCCAACCTCTTTACAGGGTTACTTCTGTTTTCTGGCTCTCACAAAGCCAACTCAAAACACATGAAAGAAATACATGCTGGGGTAAAATATTTTGATTTGCTTCAGTACAGCATAGTCTATTTATTTTCATTGCCCATTTCCTCTATTTAATACCCAACATTAGGAGGTCTCTAAGAGCAGAGAATATTTACTTTGGTGTATGTGTACGTGCCTGTGTGTGTGTGCATGTGTGTTTTCCAAAAACACATCCTAAGTGTTGGATAGATAGTTAGGATTCTGGCTCTCCTAGGGAAAAAAGACAAAGGGAGAGCCCCCAGACCCCCATCTTGGTACTGCTCCAACTTAACCCTGTCCTGAGCGATGGCCCACACCTGGAGAAGAGGGAACACCCTACCAATCTATCAATCAGAACTTACTGTGCCAATTTCAAAAGGATGTGGAAGACTCTCTACCCTGGGACTGGCCAGGTAGCATAGGTATAATAAAGTCCGGAAGGTGACCTGCAACAACCTTTAGGCTAATTATCATGCCATTAGCTTGAATCTACTTGCAACCCACACCCTGTGCTATGGGTGTTCAGAAGGGTTCATGGGAGGTTTGCATGTGCAGTAAGACTCTGTGGTTCCAAGGTGACCTCTGAACCATGGGGTGGCCCTCATCCAGACAGTATTATACAGAACCCCTGGCCATAACCAAAGCCTTTTCTTGCCATGACATGGGTACCCATTCATTGTCTATGGTGAATGTATCTTGCTCTGTAAACCCATCTTTCTTTTCCTCAATGAAGTTTTTTTCATACCTGCCTTACTTTGGTGGGTCTGGTCATTCTTCAGCCAAGAGGACATCAATGCAGACAGCTCCCTGAAACCTGACACAAGTACTTAGAGCAGGGCTTAAAACATAGGAAAGACATAGTAAATATTTTTATAAGTTTTCATTTAATAAAACATTACAACCAATAAGAAAAATGTGGGCTGTCTAATAGAAAAAAATGGTAAAAGTTTGAACAGGAAACCCACAAAAAAGGAAATCTAAATAACTAATAAATTAAATAAGATACACTTCATTTTTAATCAAATAAAATCAAATTTAAACCATGATGAGATAATTTTACATACCCACAAGATTAAAATGTAAAACTTTAATAGTTCAAATGATAGTGCAGGGACCAAGATTCTTGGCCCCCTAAAGGTTCACTGAAAAATCATGGATATGCAGCAGATTGACAGAGAGGAGGAAAGGCATGCAAATTTATTTTAACTTGGTGAGTCAAGTGATGATATCATGAAGAACAAGCTGCAGATCTCAACAGTTTAACTTAATAAAATTCTTTGCTCCTGTTGCATACTTTGTGTGTGTCAGGAAGGGAACTCCAATTATCAGATACTCTGATATTCCGGCACATTCCAAGCGAAGACCCAAGGATATAGTGGAAGGTATCCGTTTATATGCATAGGTTCAATAAAATATAGATAGCTGTGTAGAAATATGATTGGTCGAAAAGGAGATGATCTGATGCGAACAGACTGGGGAGACCCAGAAAAGCCTGTCTCCATTCTTTGTCCGTATTACTCTAGTTTTTCTCCTGGGATTCCATATTGCCGGATGCTCTGAGATTCAGAGACAGGGTGGTTATTTTGCAATTGTTTCATTGATCACTTGCTGAATTCACTACTTCTGGCTCTTGCTGCTCCTTCCTGCTGCCTGTTATCTTTTGATATTCCAGGATCTTATAAGGGAGACCTTACTTTCTCATTGGGTACATCTCAAGCATGCACCGAGTCTCAGTTTCTTCATCATATTCACCTTTTGTCTTCTGTAAATTCTTTGTTATGTTGCAATGTACACAAGATGCTTCTCTTTTCCTTGTGCGGGCTATGTATTTATAAAATCTCACTTTTCCTCTGGATTCTGCGGAACCAGAAAAGTGATGATTATTCTCAGATATCTTGATTCATAAGCCTCCTATTGTCCTAGAGGAATATTTTAGAAACATTTTAGAATATCTTTACTTGCATCCATAAGTAATCTTTAATAAGCAATTTAACTTGTTAAATTTTAACTTCAGACTTTTCTACCCACTCAAACCATCCATTTGGGGATCTGTTTAGTAGCTAATGATATTTTAATGTGCTGTGGAAATTGCAACTTAGAATGCATATTAGAATTAGCTGGAAAAGTTTACTAGTGTCCAACCCAGAATAACTAAATGAGAATTTCTGGGAATAGAACACTGAAATATCTATTTTTTAAAACAAAATGGGTCCAGATAATTTAATGTACATTGGGGATTAGAAGTCACTAATTTAGTGGATGAGATAAAAGTATAAATAAAATTTTATTCAGTAAGATAAATATAAGATCTGAGAAAATTATAAAATAAGATAAAATACCATTGGGTCATATTTAGGGCCTCACTACCTAAACCAGACTGAGTGGATATTAGTTAATGATTATGCCAACAACTGGCATGCCAATATTTTTGTAATGAAACAAGGACCCATTTTTCTACCCTATATTTTCTAGGGAACAAGTCTCTCCTGGTTCCATTCATTTGGAAAACCAAGGTTTCTCTCTTGTCACAGGAAATCATTTGTTTAAAGAAAATATCTAATTATGGGATAAGGATCTTTTCCTCATATTTTCAATCTATGATTGCATTTTCTGGAAGTTATGTCTTACTCCTACTTAAACAATATCCTGATAATTATCTTGTCTCTGGCCTGCCCACTACATTTCTCCATTCTAGGATTTACAAACTGAGTTTATGCCCTTACAATCCTATTGGAATTGGTCTTTTCTTGGAAGGCTAACACTGAAGTGGAAACCCAACCAAATTTTCCATATAGGCTACTGATGGGCATTTCAACTTTTCCTTCTATTCCTTTGGTTGCTTTTTGATCGCTTTTGCGCCCAGCCTCCAGTGTAAGTCCTACTGCTCCTTCTGAAGTGAGAGCTGTGATTTTCCTCACTCCTGTATACTGAGCTCAGCTCCCCCAGTCCTTACCTAATGCTCTGGGTTTGGATTCCTACATCCATGCTTAGTGTTGCTCTGCCCCTCCATGCATTGCTCACCTTTGTTTTCTGGGTTTTTTTTTTTCTACACCAGGGTAACCATCCCTCAGACTCATTCCTAAACCTTTCCTAGACTTTTTAGTATCTCTTCCTCCTCCAGGCCCTGCTGCTTGGCACTAGAAATGCCCTAACGAGACCTTGTCTGGCTTTCCTCAAGATAGGAAGCCTCCTCCTATCCACTGAGGAAGAACTCTTGCCCCATGGAAGCTGCAGGGATACGTGGCCTAAGCCATCAGATGCCTCCTTTCACTGGCCATTCTCCCCTTGCTCTCCAGTGTTAAAGGATGGGTACTTTTGATCCATTTGAAACAGTCCTTATAAAATTAATTAAAACCTAGTTAACAAGGATGTATATCTTTAAAAAAACAGAGCTCAATATTAACCAGTTCTGGCCCTACAGCCCCCTCCCTTATACCTGTTACTGCTTAAAACTCACTTAGACTTTATCACAAAACCCTATAACTTCCTCTAATTATGCCTGCTATGCATAGACAATATCTTCAATGTTAAACCTAAAACTGTTTTCTAATATATTTTCCAGCCCCTCATTCCACTGAGCCCAGCCCCTCCTGTGACCACCATCACGGAACTGATGCAGCATGAGAATGCAGTTTCTAGGCCCTTTAACTTCACCCCCTTGACCTACCCAGTTAGTATGAAATTCCTTAGATCCTTGCCTCTCAAAATTCCCTAGGAAATCCTAGCCCAGAACCTTCTGGGGACGCAGATTTGAGGCATTCGTTCCCCGCATTTCTTTGTTCAACTGCCTAATAATTAGTAGACTTTCTGCTACCACCCCTGCTGTCTCAGTGTACTGGGTTGATACAGTACAGTGGGCAAAGAACCTGGTGGTCCTCTAACAATATAGCTCCTCACCTTAACACCATTATCTGTTTTGTGAGGTCCTCCCATGTTCAGTAAAAAATTATTAAATATGTGATTGACTGAAAAAAAAATTAAGATTTGGGGTAAGGGTCAGCTCATCTTGGCCTCTGCATTTCTTTCTTTCTTTCTTTAGTTCTTTTTTTGTTTGTTTGTTTTTTGAGACAGGGTTTCACTCTGCACCCTGTGTAGAATGCTGCAGCATCATAGCTCATAGCAACCTCAAATTCTTGGGCTCAAGCAATCATCTTGCCTCCATTTTTCTATTTTTAGTAGAGATGAGATCTCACTATTGCTCAGGCTGGTCTTGAACTCCTTAGCTCAAGCAATACACCTAAGTTGGCCTCCCAGAATGCTGGGATTACAGGCCTGAGCCACCATGCCCAGCCATTTCTTTTTTCTTTTTGAGTCTCACTCTGTTGCTTAGGCTGAAGTACAGTGGCATCAGACTAGCAGACAGCAACCTCAAACTCCTGGGTTCAAATGATCCTCCTGCTTCAGCCACTTTAGCAGCTAGGACTATAGGTGCCTGGCACAACATCTGGCTCATTTTTCTAAATTTATTAGAGACAGAGTCTCACTCTTACTCAGGCTGGTCTCCAACTCCAGAGCTCAAAGGATCTTCCTTCTCTGGCCTCCCAGAATACTAGGATTATAGGCATGAGCCACCATGCCCGGCCTCAACAATCATTTATTAAATGCTTAGATATTGTATCAAAAATGTATGTGACACCAGAAGTATCAAGATAAAAATGGTATAATCCTTTCTTTGGAGGAAACTCATGGCAAAATAGAAAAAAATCTAAAAAGGAAATAAATGTGTTCCACTATCCTGGGCCTCACCTACCTTAACTATGACTACAAAATAAGATTATAATTCTTTTTTATATTCAAATTATATTTAAATTATATATTCAATTATTCAAGCATAAACTTGCTTAATATCTCTCTCTCCTCCTCTCGTTCATTCTTTCTGTTTTCTTTGTATGTAGCTGTCCTCTTCTGGTGATAGCTACTATCTGCCTTCCCCATCTCTACAGGAGGAAGAGGGGGAACAGCTCCAGACAGAGAAAACTGCTTTTGTCTTATCATTTTGCCCCAGATTGGCACAACACTTTTCTAATTTCCAGCAAGTCACTGAAAGCAGGAGTAGCTATAACATTTTATTGACTAGTCAAGGATAAAGGAAGGGCCATACAGCACACAAACACAAAGTCAGCCTAGAAAACTGTCTAGCCTGGTTTGCTGTGCCTTTCTGATGTATCTTTCCAAGGCTTGACCCCACTACCTGATCTCATCTAAGACTCTCTTTAGTTCAGAATCCAAATTATATGGAGCCCCAGCCCCCAAAAGCTGGCGATGTGGAAGTGAGGAAATCTTTCTGGAACTCATGCCTAAGGCTTCATTTCTGACCCAAGATTAACTTTTTCTAAAATAAAATGTTCAAACATTTGAGAAATATAGTTAGTGTCTACTTCTAATATGTGCCAGACACTGAATTAAACAGACTCCGGAGGGTTCTCAAATAAATTCTACCAAAGAGGCACAGCAAAGAAAGTCCTAATTCAGTGTTAGCCAGAAGGTTAGAAGGAAACTGAGACTATTCTCCTCCTTTGGTACTTAGGGTACAGTTAGGTTAGTTATGAAAAAAGAAAAAGGATATAAGAAGCAGAAGTGTGAGGTGGGGTGAGGCCAGAATTAGTTAACAGTTCTCAGAAGTAGGCATCTTATGGGTAAGCAAATTGAGACAGTTCAGTCTGTGAGTTCTAGTTGAATAAGGACAAAAGGTAGTTTATACAACATTTTATAATATAATATGATAATATATGATATTATATTATAAAATGAGTAGTTTCTATAATTCTGGGTAGTTTTTATTATGGTATATAAATAGGTAGTTTATATAACATTTTATAATGTAATATTTTATAATTATTTTATATTATAAAAGGTCCCATAAAATATTATATTATAAAATGGGAAAATATATTCCAAAAGTTCAGGTTTTGAGTGCACATCTGTGTGGACACAAACCCACCCACCACAATGTGTGTTTTAGGCTTGGGGGTTGTAACATAAAGCCTTAAAAAAGACTAACTCATTACACAGACTAACTCTGGGTTCCTATGAGGTTCACATTCTGTTGATAACTAACAGTGAGAATTTTGATACTTAGGAAGACCCATGAAGTTGTGGGCTCAATCAGGTAACTTGATGACACACCAGAGATAGACCTGGCAGTTTCTAGGTTGAGAGGGGCTTTGGGAAAGAAGAAAGAACCAAGGATGTCTCTGGTATGTATTTGGGGAGAAAAATCAAGTAGAAAAGCACATTTGTACGTGTTAAGAGACAGTATCTCTGTTTTCAACACTAGAGTACTTGTGGGAACCCTAGGTGGAGAGATTCACTGGGTAGGTGTCAAACTGCTGGGATAGGAAGTTAAGGATAAAGACTCAGAAGTCTGTGACATGGAGGTAGTTGGTGCCATATCAGTAAATGTTGCTGCTCTAGGCTAACTTGTTGACTGAAAAATAAGAAGGGTAAGGTGTAACTAAAAAAAGAAAGTAGATGTGTATACATGATTAAACAAATAAACAATGATGGTGGGGAAGAGACCCTTTGGACCAGGATTGGTTCTACAGTTCTTTCATTTTCAGTGGGTTAATTCCTGAGGAGATTGGAAATAAAAATATATTTGCCACTCCTGACTCTTGCAGGAGGTCAGATCAGACTGTCTGCATTCCTCATATAGGACATATCCGTGTTTGTCAATCAGCAGCAGCTTGTCACCATGTAATGGAGCTGAATAGCCATGCATTGACGTTTATCAGTCTGTCTGATGATGTTGTCATGGTTTTAAGTGGTAAATCTAATATACCAATGACTGTCAGTTAACAACAGACCTGCATGTCACATCAGCATTTAACACACTTTAAGGAAAGGAAGAAAAATACCTCCCCATAAAATGTGGAGTGATGCCGTGTGGTCTGTTCATGAGCAGAGAGCCAACACATGTTACTGAAGTCTCCGAAAATAGACACACCCTCAAGTCACAGGCGGTCACCAGTTCCTGTCAGGGAGGCTCACACGTGCTGTTCACTTAGTGCAAGATGAGAGCAAAGCCACAGCAGATGAAGCTACACAAAGAGGATCGTGAAGTCCATCTGTAATCTCCACACCAGCTCATCTTTACAAGCGCCTGTGATACTCTTCATAAAACCTTGTCTCCTTTTTTACTATTTAAGTATTTCCAGACAAGTAGCATGGTGGAGGAAATATAGCAAATAAATAAATGAGCACTTGTGTTTGTCTCAGAAGGTGTGGGAATATGGATTTAGGTGCTTGGATGCTGGTAACTGCTCTGATCCTGAATGTCACAGTCCCCTCGCAGGAATACCACAGCAGTCTGATCCATTATTAAAATCCGTATTTCTCAGTCATGTATTGTGCTGAAGTTGTTGTCTGAGAAATGAAGTGTTGAGCTATGTGGATTGTGCAATGCTTGTGCAGACGAGGTCTACCATGCAGGATAAACGTGGGATACGAGAATATGGAGCCGACACTCAAAAAGTTGTGAATTTTCTCACTGCAGTCAGAGTGTAGCTTGGGTCTGTATTCCACCTGCTGTGTGCTCATCTAGGAGTTCCTATGCCTCCACGCCTGCCTTAGCTGTGGTCTGGTACATAAGGCAGGCGTGGAGCTGTACTATGGTAGATAAACACTGAACTCATAGTCAGATGATTTGGGGTTTTAATCCCATTTCTGTTGCTTACATCTTATGTGACCTTGGATAATAATTTAACTGCTCTCAGGCCAGTTTCTCCCTATGAAGATTAAATGAAATTAGAATTTGCAACCCCAAGAATTCTAAATGGCACAGTTGATCACTGTGTTGCTGTCATCATAAAACCACATTTTGAAGATATCTAATATTTTCTCATACTGATCCTCATGATAATAATAATATGATAACAAAAGATAATAAACAGTAGCTACTGTGTGTTTTGATTTTCGTGAGTGCTTTACATATGTTAATTAATTTAACACTTGTAATAATAACCCTATTCCCTAGGTATGATTTTTTCCCTGGGTAAGCAGACTAATCATGGTAGATAGGATTTAAACACTAAAAAATCTGGCTCTACTGCCTGTCATAAATTCATGTATGAGTAGTTGTAAGGATTTCCACTGATAACGTGTTGCTTCTACACTTGGTGTAGACACGCCAGTGACATGAGTGAAAAGCAATAAGGGATTGAGTTTGCTAATTAAAAAAGCCATGCATTTCAAAGGCACAAAATAGTTTTCAATTGTAATTTCAGGTGAAGCAAAGTTAATTCTGAGCCAGCCTAGAGTGCATAGAAGAAATAGGTCTTTTAACTTCGGCGCACGCTAAGAAACAATGGTTCACAATTATTGGTTTGCTTTGCAATGTTGTACATGATTTAGGAGAAGATTTCAAAAGCAAATACCACTGCAGGCAACAATTTCAACAAGCAATGATTGAGGCTAGTAGCATACTGATAGGAAAAGGGGTGAGGGGAGAACCAATATGTATTGAACAAACACAAAATGCCAGACTCTGCGATGAGTTCTTGACACATAGCATACATCTCAGACCTCAAAAGAAAGTGAAACAGATTATAGATCAAGAAAATGGGAATTAGATTAAGTTTGGAAGAGTGCCTTTCAAATTTTCCAAATTGCTTGTTACAGAGGAATGAAGGAAGATGAAAACATTGTAAATGACAAAAAGAACCCCAATTCAGTTCACATTCACCTATTTAATTCTTCATCTATTCAACCCTTTCTGGGCAGCCTTACACTAAAGGAAGCACTGTGCCCATAACTCCAATGACAGTACCCAGACCCCTTCTCTTCAGGAAGAGACAGAAATCAAAAGGCCATTCCCTCTTGCTATATGGATAAGCTAATATGCTGGGGAATGTGAGGTGGGGAGGTTTTATACAGCTTTGGGTGATGGGGAAATTTTTCCTGGAGGATATAATGCTTAACTTGGAGAGAAAGGCACTGGCTAGTAAGAGATTAAAGGTATCTGCCATTTTCCTTTTTTCTGATAAGAATTTATTTTGAGTCTGCTGAAACCTTATGCCAAAGCAGAGAGAAGATAAAAGTGGAAGGTTTTGAGTAAATCACAGTATGCTTTTGGAAAGCTCTGGTTTTTAAATTACGTTTCTGGGAACTGACGCTGAGAGTTCCTTTGGAGTCATTCCTCTTTATTTTTGTATCTTTCTTTCTGCACACACATTGTTTTCTTTTTCCCCACCCATCTTGAATACCCTTTCCTTGCTCTCTGTAAACTGACTGGGTTCCAGCTGTGTTTTCTATTGTAGGTGATGGACTCCCCATTAGATAGTCCCCTACTGGCAATAACAATATAGCATGTTCCTTTAAATCCTCTAAACTCTACTCAAAATATTGGGTTACTCATTTTAACAATTAAAACTCCTACATTTTTATGCAGTATCTTTCTCCATGGAATTTATTTAGACAATATATTATCTAATTTTTCCTCAGAGACTTTTGACCCACTTTAAAAGTAGCTCAAAAAGTTTGCATTGAATTCACTTAGGCAATTTTTATATTTCCTTTGGTCCTATGTTGAAAGGAAGGGAATTATAATTGATCAAGTGGCTAATCTGTACTGGGTCACTTTACTTGTATTTCATTGATTCTAAGAGGTAAGGATTTGCTCAAGAAAGATAACCAGCTTAAGGACACTCTTAACTGTTAGAACTGGGCTTGAGAGCCATGTCTGTCTGCTTTGAAGTCATTGCTCTCTCTTTTGGTCAATAAATTTAGGGACCAGCCAGCTGCCATCTGGTTTTGTAAATAAAGTTTTATTGAACCATGTTTATTTATGGCTGCTTTCAGGTTACCATGGTTGAGCAGAGTAGTTATAATAAATACTATATGGCTCACTAAGCTGACGTTATTTACTATCTGGCTGTAGATTAAACAAAATGTTTGTGAGCCCCTGAATGTATAAAAATAACTTAATAACATCAAATAATCTCTGAGCAATTTATGACACTGGAATAGTTTTACTTTTTAAAAGCCTACTTCAATGAACTATTTCATTGTAATTAAAGTTCCTTGAAATTTTGTTAAATTAGGTTATTTTCCCAGATTCTGAATGATAAGTATTCTTGCATACACAAAAATTTGGGGTTTGTTTATTATAACTCTTGAATGAACATCAGTTCGGTATACATTGTCTAACAGTGTATATTCATTGCTGGACCCCTTGTTTAGGGTAATTTTTAGGTCAAATACTTGTAAACCAGGCACTTCAAATAGAATATTGTCTCTTGAAGTGTTGACACTTTGGCAGCCACGGTGAATATAATGCAATATGTGTAAGCTGGAGGTATGTTGTTGACATTATTAATGTTAAAAATTAAGTAGAAATGTCTCATTAATTTTAAATGTTTTTGATCAATTTATTCACATAACTGGTTATTTTTCCCTCTATAATACATTCCTCCCATGATTTTTAAATCCTATAACTTTAATATTTTTTAAATTATTAATTATTTTCCCTATAATTATTTTAGGCATAAAGCATTGAGGCACTGTGAATGGAAAAATAATAATTCCAACAGATTTTTCTGTTAGTTATAATTTCTGTTTGTTTGTAGAATTTTCTTAGAATATTCTTCCCTATTTTTCACCTGACAAATGTTTTCTTTTTTTTTTTTTTTATAAAAATGGTCTCAGGCTGGGTGTGGTGGCTCATGCTTGTAATCCTAACACTCTGGAAGGCTGAGGCAGGTGGATTGCCTATGCTCATAGGTTCGAAATCAACCTGAGCAAGAGTGAGGCCCCATCCTAAAAATAGCTGGGTGTTGTAGGGAACACCTGTACTCCCAGCTACTCAGGAGGCTGAGGCAAGAG
>NW_003852557.1:3012288-3062059 GCF_000181295.1 Otolemur garnettii | reverse complement strand
AAAAAATAAAAAATAAAAAGTACAAACAAGCCAGTGAAATTAATTTTATTAATATTCCTTATTTAACCCAACATATCCAAAATATTATTTCACCATGTCATCTAGATAAAATAGAATGAATAAGAGATTTTATTCCTTTCTACACTAAGTAGGCGAAATGCAGTGGGCACATCTCAGCTCAGATTAGCTACATTTCAAGTGCCCAATTTACACATTTGGCTAGTGGCTATCTCATCGGCCAGCATGCTTCTTGATGAAGCAATGAATTAGGTGCATGTTGGAAAAACAAGGTGGGGAAGCTCAACATTTAATTATCATCCTCTATGTAGTAGGCATCATGATAATTGCCTCCATATTTTGCTTTTCCAATATCCCTTTGAGGTTGTTGTGTCTGGGCTTGTTAGTGTATTATTTCCTGTATTACTTTAGTGGCTGGAACATTTATTTATCACTCTTGTGGCATGTTAGCTCCTGTGGGCTAGTTGTCATGTCCCTGCTGCCTATGTCTTCTTCTTCTAGGACCAGGCTGAAGGAGAAGACCCCGTGTTGGATATACCATTCTTATGACAGATAGAGAAAGCGAGAGAACATGCTATGGCATCTTGAGGCTTCTGGTCGGGCATGATTCCCACCTCCAATTCCATTGGCCCAAGTAAGTGATATCAACATGACCAGGAACTATCCTCTCCCCCTGGGAGGGGGGCACTGTAGTGGGTGGAAATGTACATCCTCTCCCAGGAGAGGGGGCAGCAAATACTTGGAAACAAAATGATTTATTTCATTCCCTTATTTCAAATAAAGAAATGACCTGGAGATGGTTACGTAACTTACTCTTTGCCAACTATCTAGGCAGTGCCAGGAATAGGAATTAAACTCAGGGTTGTCTTACTCTAAAGTCCCTGTTTTTCTATTCCATATTTTTTAGGGCTCTCAAGGTATTTGGGCCGAAAAAGGGGGGAAAATATGCTAAAAATTTTCTATTTGCTCTGCAGATCCATCTCCAGCCTTCTCCACTCTGCCCTTGTGTTGGAAGCTGATCTGTGTCAACCTCATGAACGGCTGCACTTCCTTCCTATCTCCCAGTTAGGCTTGGCAGTGGAAGCTCTACCAACAGACTGGAGGGAAGCAGAGGAGTGAGTTTGAGTATTTTCTTATCCCATTTCCTTTCCAGTAGGGTCACCATGGTTGGCTGTGTCTCTTAACAACGTTCTCAGCTTCTAGCAAGCAGGCCTCTCCACAACCCCTTTCTGTGGGTTCCAATGATACCACCACCTCACCTTTTCAGGACTATGGGTATAAAGGAGCTGAATTCTTACTAAACTGGGGTACTGTATCATCCTTATGGCTCCTCTATACTTTCCTAAAACTTTGTATTCTAACACAAGCAACCCTTGTGCTAGATTCTGCTTGAATTATTATGATTTGAATGTATATTCTGCTTCTGGCTAGGACTCATCTGTAAACTAAGGCAGGGCCAAGGAGACACAACTAGTGTATGAAACAGTTGGAACTGATTTTCCCCTCTGTATCCCTTTAAACATGGTATAACAGAAAACATTTAGACACAGATTGAATGAATATAGAAGCATGGAAGGAAGTTTGAGGGGGCCTCCTTGGATCTAAGAAACTAAGAATTTCTTGGCTTCTGTAATATTTCTTGCCATTATGATTTACTGGTAAGAAAACTCAGATTCTCAGGGATATCTATTTCCATGACTAGAAAGATAATTCAAAATACAAGATGCACTGAGATGATAATGATTCAGTCATTCATCCAAGAAATATTTATTATGCATTTACTTTAAGCAAGAATAAAAATTCAGATTAACCATAAATTTAGTGATTGAATTACTGCTGTTATTAAAACATTGTTATTATTTTCTACCTGTAGTATAAACCCTCTTAAGAGAGATTCTTCAAAGAGAAATTGTGAGGCTCTGTTATAGTGAAGAAATCAATAATTGTCTTTCTTCTCACTTCCTTCCTCTAATAGTCATATTTTAGAGAAAATGACTCATATTTTCTTCAGAAAATATGTACTTCTAATATTAAAATGAGACCTACAATTTCTAAGGTTAATAAATCAAAAAGGAAAATGTTCTAGTGGCAGTGATGATCAAAGCGAGAAAATCACAAGGAACTTGAAGCTCAGGACAACAGAGTGGTGGCCTTTCCCCCATAAAGGGGGTATTCCTTCCACAAAGCAGTTGTCAACATGATAGAGTTTATCTCAACAGAGGGAAGAATGTTACCTTACAGATGTCAGAGAACTTTCTACTGGTGGGGTGAATGAGTCAAATGAAACTTTAGCCATAGAAAGAATCTCTGAGATGCTATAGTGAGATGGTGACAAACATGGACCCTGGAACCAGGATGACTGGCTTCAAAGCTTCTGCTACCTCCTTAGAATATGAATTCAGGCAAGTTAGTAACTGTAGTCCATAGGGAGGGAGGTTCACCATCAGGATCCCTCTCCAGCTCTTAGCTCCTTCAGAGTCAGCCTCAATCGATTGAGACCTTTTGGCTGAAGTCAGACCATTCCTGGGTCAGTCTATACCTGGTGACTTGAGTAAGGCAGAGTTATAAAGTAATGGCTACTTTCTCCCAACATGGGACATTGTAGTGGGCAGTATTAGCTTTAGAATCCCTTGCTAGGTTGGTCCAATCTTTGTCAAACCTGCCTTATGAGTTGTTTTCTCCCCTGTTCATTCCTGTTTCCTCTTTCTTTCCTTCACTGGTGTTGGCTTGATCTTTACTATATATATCTGACATTCCAAATTCTATCTCAGTCTGCTTCCAAACAACTCAGCCTGTGGAAGCACCGGAAGTGGTCTGAAAAAGTAAGTGAGGTGATAATGGAGTTTTAGAGTCAGACCATTCAGTACCTGGCTGATATTGAGGCCCCATCACTGGAGGCAGATGTAACATCAAGGCAGTGTTCTCACCTGAACTGGAAGGGAGTATAGTGGAGAGAAGCATTAGCAGGTGCAATATATTTTACATTTGAGACATGGAGAAAATAGTAGATACATGGATACTAGGATTAGGTCATTATTGTAAACCACCCTTGATGCACTACTATAGTAGTTCGCAAACTATGCTGTGTGTCAGAATCACTGGAAGAGCTTATCAAAATACATACTGCTATGTCCCAATATAACAGAGTATCTGATTTAATAGATCTGGAATCATGCTCAAAAATTTACTTGTTTTATTTTTTCCTCTTTTTTATATTTTTATTATTTGGGGTTCATTAAGGGTACAAAGAATTAGGTTACCCTGATTGCATTGTATAAAGTTCTTCTTATAATTGTGTCCCACCCCAAAAGGTGTGCCATACATCATAATCCCCATGCCCCTCAAATTTACTTTTCTAAAAAATTTCCAGATGATGCTAATTCTGCTGGTCCACAAACAAGCTTTAGGAATCTCTGTTCATAAAAAGATTATAAATAGATGAAGTAGTTGAAAGTCAGTCCTGAAATCCAGAGACTGTCCTGGGTTACATACACAGAAATGCTACTCTTGAAGTCAGAGGGCAGAAAACCCAAGGACCAAGCACAAGACTTAATAGTCAGAGTTGGTGAATTTCAAAGATGTTAAAAACCCACTCAAAGCTGTTCTTTATGCCAAGATCAAGTCCCTCATTGAAAAAATCTGCAATGCTTGCACTTGGTCTGGGTATATCTGATGGATTTCCTGGAAGACTTTAGATATCCAGACTCCTCTGAATCTTCTGAGCTTATGGACGTGCCCCAACCCATCTTTTGAGAGCCATGTCTTCACACTCTCATTTTTACCCCCATTCAATGACAGCTTCAAAAGTGCTTCCCACCAGGTAATATGTGGGCCCCTTGTGACCTTCTTGTGTCTATCCCTCACCATTCCAGGTTATCAAATTCCAGCCCTATTTATTTTCTTTGAGCTACTTTGTCCCTCTTTGTAAACTGTGTATGATGAAGAATATATGAACTCTATCTGATAGAGATCTAATTTGCCCCTCCACCCCCATAAAAAACAATTTTGGTACCTGGCTGATAAATTCTGTTACCTGTCCTTTCCAAGTTTGCAATTCCTCATGTTCTCTTAAGTATCTACCTACGATCTTCAAAGTAATTTTCCTTTCCTTTCTCTTCCTTTTCCCTTCCCTTCCCCTTTCCCTTCTCTCTCTCTCTCTCTCTTTCTTTCTTTCTTTTGCAACAGTCTCACTCTGTTGCCCTGGCAGTCCTCCTGCCACAGCCTTCCAAGTAGCTGGGACTACAGGTGCCCACTATAATGCCCAGCTCATTTTTCCTATTTTTAGCAGAGATGGGGATCTCACTCTTCCTCAGGCTGATCTCAAACTCCTGAGCTTTAGCGATCCACCTGCCTCAGCCTCCTAGAGTGCTAGGATTATAGGCATGAGCCACCATGTCAAGCCAAACTCACTTTTTCTAATATTTCACCTTCTTGCTTCACTCAGACTCCCTGAAAACTAAAGCCTGACAGCCTGCATTCATATTGGGACACTACATTGCCTTGTGGCTGTGGTCCCTTTCCCTCAGGATCTTTACATTAAGGCTCTATAACTTGCTAAAGCTTTGAAGGACTCATCCTGAAAGCAGACCATGCACAGGCCATACTCTCCCTAGATAACCCACTCTCTGGATAACAGAGGAAGCTGAGTGAAATGCTCATGTGGTGACTACCCTTAGAGGAGAGGCAACTAACTGGGACTGTGAATGATATCACCAAAAGCATAACCATCCTATCACAAGAACTTCATGGAACCCAATGAACCCAACGAGTGCTGTGCATATCAGTGTCTCTTCACAGGTCTCTTGGCATCCATCTAGTTACTCCCATGGTTTGGACATAGCTTCCTGACATAGCTACTGCTCACTTGCCCAGTTTCTTTTTTTCTTTCTTTTTTTTTTTTTTTGAGACAGAGTCTCACTATGTCACCCTCAGTAGAGTCTTGTGGCATCACAGCTCACATCAACCTCAAACTCTTGGGCTCAAGCGATTCTCTTGCTTCACCCTCCCAAGTAGCTGGGACTACAGGTGCCCGCTATAACACCCAACTAATTTTCAGAGATGAGGTCTCACTCTAGCTCAGACTGGTCTTGAACCTGTGAGCTCAGGCAATCCACCGACCTTGGCCTCCCAGAGTGCTGGAATTATAGGCATGAGTCACTGTGCCCGGCCCTGCCTGGTTTCATCTTTCCTCCCTTCCCTGCTATATTCTACCCTCTCATCATTATCAAGGGCTTTCAGTTTATTCCACACAGAGCCTTAACACATGTTTTTGTGATGCTGGAAATGAATCTCTCCTGCCCTTCTTAGAGTTGCTAAATCCTACTCTCTTGTCAAATTCAATTTATAAAATCTTCTGCACCCACTCTTGCCCAGATATAAGCACACATTCTCATACACACTGGGCAGAGAACTGGACTATGCACTTGTTTCCTGTGTCTCCACAGGACCCTAGGCATGCTTCCAACAGTGCAATTGCCACATGGTAAGGGCTATTGAAAGCACTCATTTATGTGTCTCTCCTTTTCCATAAGCATTTGGAGAATAGAAATCATATTGCTTTTTTGGTCTTTGTATAGAAATGATCCCAATGAATCAATTAAATTATTGTGCTGAAATGTAGGGTTCTCTGTGGAACTTTTAAATAGTTGAAAATATCATAGATATTGCTATTCTTTTATTATCTCAAGGTTACTGGTGATGAAGTCAAGAATACAAGCAGACATATGTGCATACACATCCACACATACATCAGTATGCTTCTGAGAATCAGAAGTATTAGCCAGACCATTAAGAAATACTATTCACTTTCATATTATTTATTTTCAAAGACCTTTTTGCACTTTTGTTAAAAATTCAAGTACAAAATACATTATAAGTCTAAACATTCTTTTTTAGCAATATATAACGTCTCAAAAGTAAACATTTTTAGCACTTTAGAGATTTTTAAATGTTGAAAGAATGATATGCAGAAGGTTTAATCTGAACAATTACATGAGGTTAATTTGCAGATTTGATGAAAATGTCATAATGGGCTGAGAAAAAAGAAAGATTTCTTCCTTTACTTTATGAAATGGAATTTCAGAGGCCAATATTACTGAGAAAAACCTTAAAGATAAAACACTGATATCCTTAGGTGATCTACCCTTAAACCACATATCATAATTTTATCCCTTGACCTTCAGAAAATAAAATTCATGGAACAAGCAAAATCTATTTTTTCATTCAATGTCTTATGAGTGAGTTTTTACTCCATTCTATGGAATACATGGAGGGGTGGGTTATAGCTATAAATCAGTTAGGAACCTTAACACCCAGTGGAGAAGACAGGAAAGTAAACATTAAGTAGGGTTCAAGGTGACAAATGCTAAGAGACAAAGTATGAGGTGTTACCAGTGAGTATTACAAGGCTACTTCCTTGCTGCAGGGGGCCAGGAATGGAGGAAGATGGGTAGGAGAGTAATACTTCTGGAGAGCTCAACTGTCACTTGTCCTTACCATTAAACTGCCTTCTTCTGAGTTCCTCATTCAGTTTCTGTTCACATGTCCATGTTCTAAACCTTCAATTAGTTTGCAAATTCCCCAAGGTTAGGGAGCAAATTTTCCCTTCAATTGCCAGCAATACTAACATGGCTGGCCAGTCACTACCTCTTGCCCATGCTTTCCCTGAGCCTTGTGACACACCTAACCAGGTGGCATCCCTCTGCTTATGCTCAAAACTGAGTAGGAGGGCATGAAGGGAGCTATTCCAGAGATTCCTGGAAGGTGAGCAGTGCAACTGCTATCATTGTTGGTAAGATTTATGGGGGTGACGTGCCTGGGATGGTAGAGAAACGCTGCCATTAAAATAAAAAGGGCAATACCTTCAGAACAGAACAAAGTCAACTGTTTTACCTTCTAAGACATTAATGTGATAATGTCACTGTTCCTCCAAGGGTGCTTGGCTTGCTAATAAATACGCCACTGCCATTTAGAAAGACACTGAAGGGCAGATTGTTGGATGTAATATTTATATTCTCCTTGCTTGACGGAAAAAATAGGTTTTCTCCCCTGACCCTTTTTCCCAGGGCTACTGTTCTCATCAAGATACCCAAAGGCAGTTGTCCATAAATTTAACAGGCATGAAGGCAAAAATTTGAGGCTTCTATGCAGGAGTTTCAGGAATGTCTAAAAGTAGGATCCCTGAGAAGGGGCAGTGAAATTCTTTTGGAGAGTTATGGCCAGATCCCTGAAGGACTTAAATTTTTGTCCCCACATTTTGATTTTCCTGTAGGTGGTGTGGAGATTTCTGAAGAATTTTAAGCAGAGGAGAGTCTTGTGTTTTAGGAATATTAAACTTGAATGAGTGTACTGGAATAACTGTAACTGTAGATGCTTATCATTATAATAATACAGTGGACCCTACATATCCATGGATTCCCCATTTGTGGATTCAATCATGGATAAAAAAATTAAATAAAAAATGTTTAGGAGCATGTACAGATTTTTATCTTGTAGTTATTCCCTAAATAATAAGTCATGCCTATAACAACCATTTACATAGTACTTGTATTAGGTATCTTAAGTAATCTAGAGTAGATTTAAAGCATATGGGAGGATGTGTGTAGGTTACATGTAAATATTATACTATTGTACATGAGGGAGCATCTTTGGATTTTGGTATCCAAAGGGTATCATGGAACCAATTCACCAAGGATCTAAGGAAGACTATAAGCTTTTATTTGAACTTTTCTTTAAAAAATAATTTTCCCTACATACTATAACTAAAAGTCAGATCGTATTAATCTCTCCAAAGTTCTTCTCTACTGTATTAGAGGTGTGTGGTGGCCAGCCATGGAAAGTGATTTGAGACCAGCATGGTGGCTCATGCCTGCAATCGTAGCTCTTTGGGGTGCTGAGGCAGATGGATTGCTTGAGCTCAGGAGTTAGAAACCAGGCTGAGCAAAAGTGAGACCCCCATCTCTAAAAAGAGCCAGGCATTGTGGTGGGCTATACCTGGTAGCTACCCAGAAGGCTAAGGCAAGAAGATTTGGGGCCCAAAAGTTTGAGGTTGCTGTGAGCTATGATGCCACAACATTCTACTAAGGGCAACTGACTCAGATTTGTCTAAAAAAAAAAAAAAAAAAAAAAAAAGAAGAAGAAGAAAAAATGAAAGAAAAAGAAAAGAAAGTGATTTTGGTTAACATTGGCTATAACAATACATCAAATCAAAAGCTGAGAGATTAGACTTCAGGGAGGACAAGACTAACAGCAAGTATAAAGACTTGAGAATCAGGACTTTCCTAGAATTTTATGTTTGAGTAACTCAGCCCCAGTCATAATCAGTTCTCCTAAGGCTCTGCTCAAAATGCAAATTTCTAGGCCAGGGCACTTGATTTTAGCTTAAGTTTTTTGATGATTCCTGGGGTTAGCAGATGCTCTACTCATACTACAAAATCTGACCAGAATAACATGGCACAGGGGAAGGACCCTTAGAGGACAACCCTTGAATAGAAAACAGTGAAAAGGACAAGACAAAACAAACACATGTTCACTATAGGAACATGCCTAGAAAAGAAAGTTCACAATTTTTAGCACCACAATCAACTCTCTGTATGAGAGGGCTCTTCCGTACCTTTCAAAACTTATTTCATAAGTTTGCATAAAACACTTCAGACCCATGTGTTTAACTCTCTCAAAAGTAAACATTTTAGCACTTTAGAGACTTTTCTCTTATACTAACCATACATTTTCATGTGGTCTTTCACTGGTTTATAATACTCTTATTTGTTAATCCTCTCTTTACTTACATGCTCTGTTCATTGCCCACCTAACTTCTTTTCATAATCGAAGTCTTACTCATCCTTACTACTTTACCTTAAATATCATTTCTACAAACCATCAGCTGTATTCAAACAACACTTTACTTGCACCTCTGTTACGTCTCTTATTTTCTTTTGTCTTGCAATCATTTATTAATAAACTATTATCAACAACTAAGAAACTGTACAGAAGTTTACCATGTAAATGAATCATAACACATGTGATTTCATTTGACCCTGGTAGCACTCTAAATTTATATTATACTCTATCTTTTATAGGTCAAGTAATGTTAGACATAAAGCAGCCCAAACTTAGGATCTAGTTAACTGGCAAGGTTGAATTTAAATCCAAGTTTTCCTAGTTCATGCCTTCTTAGATTATTTGAATATATCTCTCCACAGCTAGATTTCAAGATCCAAAGGCAGAGAGCTTTGTCTATCTCTGTGTCTTCCATCATGCCTACCAAAGGTTTATGATTATAGGCAGTCAGTATGTATATGTTGAACACAAGATTGAAAGGGTCAAATTATAAATGTTTTTGGATTCAGAAAAAGAGATGTCAATCAAAGGTAGACAGTAAAACGAGTTTTTCTATGGAAGGCAAGATTGAAGTTGAACCTTGAAAGTTAATATTTGGAGGAACAGGGAGTTGGTAAGGAGATTCCAAGGTAGCAGAAGTCTGTGAGCTGTGCCTTTCTCACTAAGTGGATTGGTACGTCTTCTTTGATGTTTCCTTTATAAAAACAAAAACAATCCTTTAAAATGAGTTGCTGAGCTGTTTAGGGGATGGAATGGAGACATGAAGTATTTATCCTCCACTCCCCTGTTCTCCTTAGCAGGTTGATCCATAAGGCAGCTGTCAAGTCTGGCTCTGTGACCCGTGATAGACGTTGAGCTTCAGGCTTCTTCAGTCAAATTAAATTTGACATTCAATTTAAAATCTTGGATGCAGTATGGCCCACTCTAACTGCAGGCATGGTATAGCAAGGGGCAGGGGTTTCTATAGCTCCTTGGGTCTTCTTATTTAAATGAATTAATTAAAGCATTTAATTCATTTCATCAAATCATACCCTTCTGGAACTAAAATAAATCTTACAAATCTTTTTGCTTGAGGGCAAAAAGCATCTTACCATTCTTGTATTATTTACAGCAACTAACAACTTACCTTCCGTTGGGAGATGAGGTGGGTAATAGAGTCTAGAAGTTTGAGTCAGACAGGTGTGCATTTCATTCTGCTACTGACTTCTTGAGTGAGATTGGGCAGAATACCTGACCTGTTTAAGTCTCAGGTTCCTTATCTCTAAAATTAGAATAAAACCTACTTCAGGAGTGACTGAAAAGATTCGCCAAGCTAGCATATCTAATCTGCTCTGCACACTGCCCGCAAAGCATCTTAGAACCACTCCACTTACAAATGAGTGCTCAGCGAACACTTGGTACATGGGAAGAAAATGACTTCCCCACCTACACAGGGAAGTAGTTCTATACCATTCTGCTAGTTGAGTCCTCCTGGAAATGGACGTTGAGATGGTCTGGAATGCAAGAGATGTGTTGAGTAGGGAAAGCCTACCAGGTTCATTGAGCAGGGAAAGCCTTATGATCCTTCCTCATGTAGACCTGAAACCATGAAGGGAAAAGAAAGAGGATGTGAGATTAAGCAGGAAGAGCTTCAGCTTCAGATGCAAATCTGATAGTGTCTGCCATCCAACCGGACAGTTCCAGAGCAGAGGTGGCTCTTTGGAGAATTCCAGCTTGGGCAGGAATAGTGCTCAGTTGTTGGTTGAGGCCTGCTTGGGAAGAGAGTGGGTGCCATTCAAAAGTTGCAGCAGCTCCTAGAGATGCTAACAGTTAAAGGCTGCCAGCTAATGACTTCTCTTGCAACTGAATTCCTTGCAAGTTCTTTCTTGAAGGGAGATCTGAGTGACATACCCCAAGCCTGCCACAACTAGTAACATAGTGTTCTGTGAGATCAAAAAGCAGTTGTGACCTCTAAAGGTTCATGTATTTCAAAGCCAAGAAAGACTTGGTAACTAAAAGATAAAATTTTAAAAAATGGAATGAAAACTTTGATGTATGTGTTCAAACTGTGTTCAGAATTCTATGGGACTGAAGAGGCAACAATTCCTGTATTTCAAGGCTCAAATAGATCAGAAAAATCAGAGAAAAAAACAGATGAATGTTGACAGAAATAGAATGCGAAAAGTGAGAACATGGGAGGCAAAGAGAAAAAAAATCAATTTTCGTCTTGCAATGGTGATGTAGTGTAAAGAAGACAGCATGATTAGGGAAGTCAGAAAAATTGTGAGTCTATTCTCTGCTCTGGTAACTGGCAGGTCTTCCACTTTGGGCCAATTATTCAGCCTCTCTGAGAAAATTAGTTTTCAGCCAACTGAACCGACAGATAATCAAACATTTATTGTATGTCTGTTATGTTTGGCCCTACAGATGCTAGAACAATGCTTTAACACAGCAGATATGGTTCCTCATATGAAACACACAATCACACAAAGAAAAGTCTTACTATAAGCTTTGATAATTATTAAAAAGAAAAAGAATAGGCTAGGGAATTATGAGATAGGAGAATTGAGATGAGAAACTAGGATGGACTGGAAGGTGAAAGAGTCTTTTGTGTGTGGAAATGGCATTTCATTTGAGACTTGGAGGATAGAAATGTTTAGGTCCAATATGAAATGAGAGGCATTTATATTTCTGGACAGAGACAGCAGCATGTTTGGGGATCTTATGGAAAGGAGAAGCTGTGTTCCACTAGTTGACAGTAAACAGGTATCACCAGGAGTCAAGTGACAAGAGATGAGATGTAGATCATGAGTGTGAGAGAATGGCAAAGTTCCTATTTGGGAGGCTGTATATTCTCTGTGGAGTTCAAGGCAAGTTTACCAGCTGGGAGAGTCTTTGGTAACTGGAGAAGAGATTAAACTAGTTATTAAACTAGTTTCTAGGTGAGAAGAAACTTACTGGAGAAACACAGGAAGATTGCTTGGCAGTATTCGTGGCTATTGGAATGGACAATTATTCATATAGAGTGATACCAAGCTTCTCAGTTGTGTGGTCTCCCTCTCTAATGCTTAGCTGTTTAGCTAAAGCATAAAGATATCCAGCAGTTAATTCTATCAAGAATTAAAATTGACAGACTTTTCTGTTTCTATGTTAATCAATTCTAGTACAAAGAATATTCTGCTTTCGTGCTGACCAGTAGCGGGGCCAGACAAAAATATAGTTCCTTGTTCAAAGAAATACTTGCTCTTGGAAGATAAGCTCATGAAACAACTCAATAGCTTACTTATCAAAATTAGCAGTGTGCTGTAATACTTCAAGATCTTCATTTCACTGTGTCTACTGATTTAAAGCTAATGAGTGATAAGTTCTGCCATTCCCATTTCTCCATCTTTTAACATTTGCCTTAAAATCACTCCACCCAAGCATAAACTCCATGAATATCATTCTGACTTTTCTTTTCTGGAGACACTATAAATATTCTGTGATGATGAAAGATGGTACCTACCTTTCTTTCTTTCATTCATCTTAAATAATCTTGGCTTTGTTCAACCAGTAAGTGTTTCTGGTGGTCTTTTATTTTTTCTTTTTCTTTAGAGATGGTGTCTTTCTCTGATCCTTGGGATGGAGTACAGTGGTGGGATATTAGCTCACTGCAACCTCTAATTCCTGCACTCAAATGATCCTCCCACTTCAACATCCTGAATAGCTGAGACTGTAACAGTGCACCATGTTGGACTAATTTTTTAAAGTTGGATGGAAATGGTTTCTCACTCTGTTGCTCAGGCTAGCCTCCAACTCCCGGACTCAAGCCACTCTCCCACCTCACCCTCTCAAAGTGCTGGAATTACAGGCATGAGCCACTGTCTCCAGCCTCTGGTGGTCATTTTAGGGATTCAACAACCAACACAAGATTGGGAGTTTTCCAAAGAGTGGAAATAGAAGGCAATAATGTGCAAAAGAATTGAGAATATTTACAAAAAAGTAACATTGCAATGGGCTGTGGAGTCAAAAAAGGAAAAAGAAGAAAGCAAAGACAATTAGGGGACTAAATATAAGGTTTCTGACCTTTAGCACTACTGATGTTTGAGGCTGGATAGTTTGTTGTTGTGGGAGTTGTCCTGTGTGGGCTATTTAGCAGCGTTGCTCTGCTCATGGGATAACAATGTTATAGTACGGTGGTGAATATCAAAAACATTTCCTGAGATTGCCATGCTTCCAGAAGGCAAAATTTCTCCAAGTTAAGAGCCGTAGAGCTAGAGGGAGAATGGCGGTATCCATCTATTGGCTCCCTAAAGTATGCTAAATAACTGTTTTGGTGAGATTATGTGAGTCAATAAGTGAGCAGGGTTAGGTGAGTGTGGCTGAGAAGGACCATGACTTAGTTAGCGATTTCCATGATAGTGTCAGTTTCTATCATCTTTTAGAGTATTAACCCTGGAGACGAATGAATATATGAAGTCAACTAGAAGAAAGTTACACATTAGGAAGACAGACTTGACGGAAATGTTACACGTGCTAACGCATATGTGGTAATTAGTTGAGAGGCTGCCACAAGGTGAACAGTTGAAAAGTCTCATTATCTTGCAATTTGATTTTTGGCCAAGGCAGTTAAAAATAGAAAAGAAGCTGAAACTATACAGGTAAACACTTTCCTGCTTGAGTAAAAAACAATAGAAGCAATACTGATAAAACAAGTCTCCAGTGCATAGCAACAGGATTTTATTTTAATAGCACTGACACATTCCCGTTTCCAGAATGAATGTTTAATAGGGGTGAGTTGACTTTAATACTAAGGCACATTGAAAGAAAAGAGCCTCTTTACTCAGTGCATTGAGTCAATTATGGTAAGACCACACACAAAGCTTATGCATGTAAGTGACTGTGCAGAATGTGCTTTAGGAATGAACCTCAGAAGTCTTACATATGCAGCCAATTATATCCTAGATCATAAATTATCTTAAATTAATCAATAACCAAAGGAAGCAAAGACAAGTATAGTGCAGTTGGACAGAATAAGCAGTGTGGGCTTCTGATGAAATGTGATTAGAATACAACCACCATCCAGGAGCCAATGTTATCTCATCAAGACCATTATTCTGTCCTTACAGCATACCTTACCATTAATGTACGACAAAGAGTGGAATGGAAAATGCACCAAGCATATGATTGCACAATGTCACCACCAAGCACAAATCTCCTCCTCTTTTGTACATTCAGTCGAAGCTATTAGAGAATCCAGCTGCTCTTTGGCATCTGCAAAAAGTCTGCCATCTCCTTCTCCAGGAGGCACCTCTGATTTGAGCCCGTCTTCCGTTCATTCCCAGACTTAGAGTTCTAGACCATAAGTAGGCTGAATAGGTCACTGGGGCATTTTGGTAATACTTTTGCAAATACTTTTGAAAGAATCCTCATTACCATTTTAAAGCCACAATTCAATTATGAAGGTGGATTTGAATAGAGGCAATCTGGGATTAGACCATGGTGTTTGAAAGCAAAGCTTTTAACCCTTCACACTTATCTGGAGACTAATGGCTTTATTGCAAGGGATCAAGCAGGCTTTTTCACTGTACCTGGTGGTGATGGCCTTTTTGTGGCTGAGGTGGGAGTCTTGGTGAGCAGTGTGCATTGTGAACCATAACAGGTATCTTTTCTTAATTACAGGGAATATTTTTTCTGAGCTTGAGCTCTCAGTAATGCTGGTAGAATTATATCACTCATGTTACGGCACCACAGAGGTAGGTAACTATTTTCTACCAAAATATCTGCACTGTGTTTCAGAGAAGAAAATGACAAAGGGACACTAATGGCACTTTTACACAGAATTTAAAAAAGAAAAGTCTTGGAAACAGATTTTCTTATCTGATCTTGCTCTGCCTAATACTGTATACCTCTTCTGAAATGTATGTTCTTTTTTTTTCCTCCCCAAACTACCTACTTTTCTTTCTTCCTTTTTTTCTCCAAAAACTACTTTTCTTTCTTCCTTTTTTTTAATTGATGAAAAAAAGAAGGGTAAAGACTTGAAAAGAGACCCAACTTACTAGGCACCTGTAAAATCTATTCAGAGCCATGTCTTCAGGCCTGGAGACTTAGAGAAAGCAAGTTCATTACAAATTTCTGCTTGCTGTGATTTCTGGATCATAGTCATAGCATTTCTCAGAATTTAAAGATAATAGAATAAAACGGACTCAGTCTCCATACTTGAAATGTCCTGCCTCTCAAATTTCTTCATCTGCCTATATTTTTTCTTTATTACTTTGGTTTTACAGAAAAATTCAAAGCAAAATATAAGAGACATCAAGGTGCATTCAAACAAGGACACCAAAATCAGACCACAAACTCAGATGCGTAAGAGATGTGACTTGTCTTAATTTTTATATTTCTAGTTCAAGGTCTTGTGGGACTCAAGGAGTGTCAAGGTATGGATATCAGCACTAGTCCTATGTCATATGGTCCATATCAACCTGTAAGGAAATTCCCTTCTTCTTCCCTGTCCTTTAGTCATGAGCCATCTTGGCCGTGTGGCACTTGCTCCATGCATGACTTCCAACCTCTGCAGATCAGTTGTCTCTTAGCTAGTCCCTGGTAAGGGACTAGTACTAAAAGTCCCTTTTGGCTGCACAGAGAAACTCTGGGAAAGCTCTGGTTAATCTGCCTAGAAATTCACTGTGAATGTCTTTATTCTGTCCCTCTTTTGTGCCATATCAAACAAGGTATTAGAGACTCCCAACCTCTTCAGGTTCTTCCTGAGGGATAAAGCAAAGATCAACTCTGTTGACTCTGTTCTTTAATCGCCAGCTTGTTTATACCCCCATATCTATTCCAACAGATGGTTTTTAAGAGAATTTGTAGCCATGAAATAATCAAACTCATGTCTCATTAAAATTTGTATTATGACATAACTATAGACTCACAAGAAGTACCCAAAATAGTCTATAAAATTCCCATGTATCTTTCCCATGGTCTTCCTCGGTGACAACATTTTACATGACCATAGCATATAGTAAAACCAAGAAACTGACATTGCTAAAATACTATTAAGTAAACTAAAACAATATTCTGAATTTACAATTTTTTTCGATTTACTCATTTTTTTTTCTTTTTTTTTGGAGTATAGTTCTATGAAATTTTATCACATGTGTACATCTTTTTAACCACCACTGTATAGTCAGGAAGAAATAGAATCAGTATGATATATGTATGAGTGTGTGTATGTGTTTGCGTGTATATGTATGTGCATGTATATGTATAAAGAGAGAGAGAGAGGGAGAGAAACATACAGAGAAATTTGTTTTAAAGAATTGGCTTGTAAAAAAGAAGGAAAAAAAGAAAAAGAATTGGCTTGTATGATTCTGAGATCCCCAAAAGAGCTGATATTGCATTCAAGTCCAAAGTCCATCTATTGCCGAGTTCCTTTTGTACAGGGAAGGGCAGTCTATTGCTCTATTTAGTCCTTAGACTGATTGGAAAAGACCAATCCACATTATGAAGGGCATTATGCTTTACTCAAAATTCACTAATAAAATATTAAGCTCATCCAAAAGCATCCTCACAGAAATATCTGGAATAATGTTTGATCGAATATCTGGACACCATGGCCCAGTCAAGTTCACACATAACATTAACCATCACTATCACTCTATTCAGAATATAGAATTGTTCCATTATCACAAAGTAACTTCTTAATGCAACCCTTTCATAATTTTACCCTCCCTTTATAACAATAAAAATAGCTAATAGATATGTATTAATGTTTACTAAATTCCCATACTCTAACCTAAACATTTTATACATTACCATATGTAATCCTAAAAGTAACCTAATAATGTAGGTATTAATATAACTTTATTTAGGCCACAAAATGTTCCAAGATATATTGAATTAAAATTGTAAGTTTCATGGTAGATGAACAACTACATGACCACAGGAGAGAAAAACACATTTAAATTCAAGAAGGGGGAAAGAGGAAGTAGATGTGATGTGTTCCCACCTTTGGGTATAATGTAGGGGTATATAGCACACCTCCTGGATGAAGGACTCAGCTGCAACTTGGACTTTACCTAACAAATGCAAATAATGTAACCTAATTGTATGTACCCCTACACTAACCTAAAAACAAAATTATAAGTTGCAGAACAGTGTGTATGGATACCATTTATATAAGTACACATATATGCCCATATATACCCATACTGCACACAACATAAAATTTTACATGTGTACATATATGTAGTTTGTAAATATACAGAAATCAGCCTACAGGGATAAAAAACAAAGTTAGAATGCTTAGCTTTTGGAGCAAGACTAGAATTGAGCAAGACTAGAGTTTTCAAAGGGGAATTTATTTGACTTGTTATTATATGTAAGATGTTATAATACCTGCCCCTTAAACAAACTACCTTGAGAAAAGTAGAATATAAGTTAATACCCTGTATTCATGTATTTCTAATCTCAGAGACAGGATTTCACTTTGTTGCCTAAGTTGGATGGAGTGCATTGGTGTAATCAACTTCAATCTCCTGCAACCTCCCACTCCTGAGCTCAAGTAATCCTTCTGCCTCAGCCTCCCACAGGGGTGGGATTAAAGGCACAAGCCATTGTACCCATCTGTGCATTTATTTTTGCACAGTTATTGAGCATACACAAAGCTTTGGTGATGCCAGGTGGAATGTCCTCTTACTTCCACTTCCTGCTGGTAAAAGGCAGCCTCTGAGATGGTTCCCAATGATCCATACCTTCTGGTCTTTACATCCTGTGTTAATTCCTTCCCTTGAATGTGAGCAAGAATTATTAGCTGGTTTTTAATGAATGGAAAACAATAAAAGTTAAGGGATTTCACTTTTAAGGGTTATAAAAAGTTTGTGGACTTCACCTTGAGCAGTGTTTCTTGGGCTCTTTTGGGTTGCTCACTCTAGATGAAGTCAGCTGTTATATAATGATGCCGCCCTGTGGAAAGGTCCAAGTGTTGAAGGGCACATGCTTGTCTATAACCACATTAGTAAGGCTGGAAGCAGACATCCTCCCCACTCCCCACTGTTTGAGTCTTCAGATGAGACCATAGCCCAGCCAATCACACCACTGCAACCTCTTCAGCCAGAGTAGGGGTCCCCAGACTTTTTAAACAGGGGGCCAATTCACCATCCCTCAGACCATTGGAGGGCTGGACTGTGGAACTCGGGATGAGTTGGCTGCTAAGCAGGACAGGCAGCGGCGGTAAAAACACCTGGCGGGCTGGATAAATGTCCTCGGCCAGCTGCATGTGGCCCATGGGTCATAGTTTGAGGACGCCTGAGCCAGAGACACACAGCTAAGCCACACCCAGATTTCTGACACAAACAAATTTTGAAATAATAGATGTTTACTTATTTAAGCTGCATGTTTGTGGGGTAAACAGTCTTTATTCTAAACTTCTGAGGTACCTTTGTTTCTTTCTCTATTAAATCACCTAACAAAAATGTATTGGCTGACCATATGGCAGGCATTATTCTAAGCAATTTATTTGTTAATTATTTAATTCCCTCACCATGTATTAGTTTCTCGTGGGTGCCCTAACAAAGTACCACAAACTTGGTGGCTTAAAACAACAGATACAATGTCTCATAGTTTTGGATAGAATTCTGAAATCAAGATGTTGCATTCCCATGCCACTTGGCCACAGAAAGTCTTGGACCCCAGGCAGAATCCTTCTTTACTTCTCCCTGTTTTCTAGTGGTTGTTGGCAAGCTGTGGTATTCCTTGGTATGAGTCAGTTCAATTTCTGCTGTATTCCCATAGTATCCACCTTATATGTCTTTAAATTGTGTATTCCTCTCTGTGTATCCAATTTTCCCTTTTTATAAAGACCTGTCATGTTGCATGAGGGCCCACCCTAACAACCTTATTTAAACTTGACTATTTCTGTAAAGAACTTATTGTCAAACTAGCTTACATTGTGAGGTACTGGGGGTTAGAACTTCAATATACCTTTTTTGAGGGGATGAGGGGATAGATATAGTTCAGCCCCTAACAGGTATGTACTATTATTATTCCTATTTTAAACAAATATTTTAAGTACTTATCAGCATGGCACATATAAGTGACAAAGGAAAGATTCAAATCCAGGCATTCTGACTCTAAAATTTGTGTTGGCAGCCACTTCCTCCTACCACCTATAATATGGTCATACATAGCTTAACTACAGGGATATGGACTGAGAAATACATCCTTAGGCCATTTCTTCCTTATGCAAACATCATAGAGTGTATTTACATAAATCTCGATGGTAAACTATTTCTCTTAGGCTGCAAACTGCATATTACTGTACTGAATACTATAGGCAATTTTAACATAATAGTAAGTATTTGTGTATTTAAACATACCTAAACAAGGAAGAAGTACTGTAAAAACACAGTATTTCAATCCTATGGTACCACTGTCACACATGTGGTCCATCATTGACCAAACATCCTTGTACAGTGCATGACTGTGTTTATTTGTTCATATTTTTCTCTTCCTTAGGAGAGTCTGGTTAGCCACTAAGCACACATTACCTTGTACTAAAGAAATGTTTGTTGAATTTAAACTCCAGTGATCTTTGAAATGGGTTTTAAATCTTACTTGTTTTTTGTTGGATGAAAAAGTAAATGAAGTGTCCTTACTCAAGTTCTTATTCAAGTTGAATTTGATTTGAAACTGACATTATACATATGATAATAAATAAACACTCAACTGGATATGAAGTGCATCTTACATTTCTAAAGTACTTTTGGTCATCATATAATATATAAGAATTCTCTTTAAGAGTATCTGACCAGCAAACAAATAAAAAAGTAGAAAAAGGCCAAAATAAAATAACTATAGCAAAAGAACATTTTGAAATCTCTAATTCTTGGATTAGTTCTTTTTCTGAGCTTCAGAAGGACAGAGGGTTCTACAGCATGAGATGATCATACTTGTGATGACTGACAAGAAATAAAGCTTTACAAGCTTACCCCAAGATGACCTCAGTACAAAAAGGTAAGTCAATTCACAAAAAGGTAAGTCAATTCACAAAAAAGGTAAGTCAATTCATGTTTCCCTGAAACGGTATTGTTGTTTCTCAATTGTAAGGACATCAACAAGTTCCCGTAACAGTGTGAGTTATTAAACAATTAAATAAATGTTGCCCATCTGTGCAGCAGCAATTTAAATGACTTACTGTACAGTTAATTAGTCATGCTTAATCAGCATGTCGATGGTTACCCACTTAGCTTAGGGGCACAGGCATCCATTTATGCTGGGAATTACAGAAAGGAAGTTGGATGAAATAATTTCACTAGGAGTACAAAGGAAGACAGAAATTAAGGCACTTTGTTGTCTTCGTTAATGTGAAGAATATGTAGTATAGTTGTAGGGTTTTTTGTTTTCCGCCTGACATTTGCCTCAACCTAAGTAATAGCTTTAGAAATGTACATGACAAACATCTGGTCATTTCCTCCAGGGTGTTGTCAGATTCTCTCAGCATCCCATCTGACTCTCTCTGAAAAACGCTTTGTGTTTGTTTACATTATACCTTACATAAAGATATCAAGGAAGTAAAAATAATGGTAATTATGTAAACATGGGAAGAAATAAAAGTTCTTAGGCACAGCTGTAGGACTGAAAGGGATGCTGCATTATTGTTGGCTGGTTGTCTAAAAATTCCATTTCCATTGCACAAATATCCGAAGGAGTTTACCAGCAGTAATAACTCGCAGCTCTGTTCTTCTCACAGGTGGCACAATATTAGTTCTTCAATACACGGATGACATGCTAAAAAGACAACATACTCACCTCCTTTTACTCCCACGATGCGGGAGATCTGTCCTTATGATGAAGCTGTTTAATCAGGACAACATTTGTCCTTTATCCAAGACCTCATCACCAAGAGACTGATGTTAAAAATACAAATATTTAAAAGAAGCAGAGAAGAGGGAGTGTGAAAATTGAGAAAATAAAAAAGAAGTAAAGTAGATGGTAGAAAATGAATTTTTTTTTTTATTGTTTCACGCTCATTGAGGGTACAAAGAATTAGGTTATGTTGTTTGCCTTTGTTAAGTAAGGTCCCTCTTATAATTGCATTCTGCCCCCAGGAAATGCGCCATACACCATAACCCACATTCCTCTCCCTTCTCCCCTCTCCCTGGTCCCTCATTCTCCCTTCTGCCATCCTGAATTGATTTGAGTTTTTCTCTTATATTGGTATGTATTAGATCATCTGCTGCCTTCATATTAGAATTGAGTGCATAATGAATTTGTTTTTAACAAAAGTAACATGCATGGATTAGAATAAATTTAAAATGGCTGTGCAGAAAACTCAAATTTACTTTGATTCAAAGTTCTCTGAAACTAAAGAAGGGAGCTTTCTTTTCTCTTTCCTTTTGGAGCTACGCAGTCTAGAGCTTACTAGCCACCTTTTTTCCACTAAATTCTCTATGACTCTGGCAACTGCCTGTATGACTTTGATTCTTATGTTCTAAGGCAAGATCCATGTTTCCAGTAATGGGGAAAAGGAATATACATAGTAAAAAGGGACAAAAAATGTATACCAGATGACTCACAGTCAGAGTTTCATATGCCCTTACACCAGAACCTAGTAACATGACCACATCTCAATGTCAGGGAAACCGAAAAATACAGTCTATTTTGGATGGCCATGTGCTCTCCTAAATAACCAAGAATCTATGTTCATGGAAATACTATTTTTAAAATATAGAAGAGTCATTTGCAAACAATATTTATTACAGCTCAATTCACAATTGCCAAGACATGGAAGCAACCCAAATGCCCATCAACCCATGATTGGATTAACAAACTGTGGCACGGGTAGACCATGGAATACTATTCAGCCATAAGAGAAGATGGAGACTTTATATCTTTTGTGTTTACCTGGAGGGAGTTGAAACATTCTTCCTTCCTAGTAAAGGCAAAGCAAGTATCCAATGTCCTCAATAGTAATATGAAACCAATATATGAACAACTACATGCCCACATGAAAGAGAAACACAAGTATATTCTAGTGAGGGGGAGGGGACTGAGAGAAGGAGGGAGGATGATTGGCAGGATCTCAGCTAATGTGCATGATGTGAGGGTATACAGCACACGGCCTGGGTGAAGGGCTCAACTACAACTTGAACTTTACCTTAGAAATGAAAACAATGCAACCTAAACATTTCTATCCTCATATTAATCTGAAGTTTAAAACAAAACACAGTAGGGTTAGACATTTCTATATTCTGTGATTTTCATTCCTCTCCAAAATGATAATTATTTTTGATGATTTATGTCTGGTCCTTCTAGGACATATATCTATAACTAAAATATTTGTTAATTTTTTATTTCTTGATTTATCAATTAGATTCATTCTTCTCTGATTCCTATCATAAATTATATTATAGATTGTCTGGTGTGGCCCAACCCTCCAAGTAAACAAAGTTGCCCTTATTAGACAGGATATTTTATTTTATTTTATTATTTTTTTGGGGGGCCAGGGCTGTGTTTGAACCTGCCACCTCCATCATATGGGACCAGCACCCTACCCTTTTGAGCCACAGGAGCTGCCCAGACAGGATATTTTAAAAGCTAAGAAGTTACCTCCCAGAAGCTGAGGGCAAAGGGCCAAAGATTTCTTTGAGCAAGATTAATCCTTTACTGAACAGAACCATAACAGTAGTAGGCAGACTCAGCTTCATTAAGGAGTGTTTCTTTAGTTCATCCTGGGGAGAAAGTGTAGTTATACGTGTAGGAATAAAGGGGCATCATCATTCAATGTCTTCTCCTGTCTTGCTCCCACTTTCTTTAATGAACTTGGGATTTCTGTGCAGACTCCACCTGCATTCCTTTGTACACCTTCCATATTTCCGTGAATTAACTAGTCTACTCCTTTGATGATCCTTCTTCTTTCACTACTCTTTTATGAATATATTCCCTTTAGAACTTCTTTATGATGATTTCATTTAAATTTTGGTATATGGAGTTAAGCCACAGAAGCCTGCTAAAATCTTCTAGATTTGGGTAAATTATCATGGTGAAAAAGAGGTTCTTTAGCAGATTAATAATGGGCAAAAATTCTTTGACACTCTTCCCATCAGGAGATAGCATCTACGTACCCTTTCCTTGAAACTTGACGTATTTTGATCAATAAAATATGGTGGCATTGTTGCTGTGTTGGTTGACTGATGCAGGCCTTAAAACACTGGCCACTTTCCTTATTTTTCTCTTAGAAATGTTTGCTCTGGAAGAAGTAAGCCATTATGCACGACTATTGCCCTAAGATTATCATGCTGTGTGGAAGCCCAAGCTAGCCACAGCTTAGGAGAGCCTGCATGGAAATAAGAGAAATACCTGAATTCCACGGATTCCTACTAACCTAGCCGTGCACACACATTACAGAGAAGAACCAAAGAAACTTGTTGACAGCCAGAACTGAAGCCCCATATGTGTGATCCTAGACAAACTGTCCAAGCAATCTCCAGCTACATAAGTTATCTCAGTGAGGTCCCACTCACCTTGGAGTGGAGATTTTAGCTACTGTCTCTGGGCTCCTCTCAAGTTCCTAATAAAATTGTGAGCATAATAAAATATAGTAGAACCTCCATAGTCGACTACCTTGCAACTTACCACCTCCTGAAGTGGATCAAATATTCATAGACTAGACATGCACCACTATACATATTGGGACAGTAACCCAAGTTTCCTATGTTGACCAGTTGGTTACAGTCCGTTGTGTGGTCAACTTACAGAGGTCCTACTGTATTTGTGCTTTTACTCCAAAAAATTCAGGGTGCTTTGTTGTGCAGAAATAGATAACTGAAACAGGTTCTATAAGCCAGGATTGTTCATTTTTGATAACGACAATGTGGTTTTCTTTTTTTCCTTATATCTCTAGGGAGAAGAATTCTGGCCATTGAAGCTAAAGAAGGCATTTTCTAAATGTAGGTCTATATTTCTTATCATCCACTAAAGCTTATTAGTCCAACAGATAGTTTATGTTCTAAATTTTGTATTTAGTTTATCAATCAATGTATTAGAATATTACTTTATTTATAACATGTTAAATGATGCATGAGTGTAGTACAATGCAAATGAAACATGATAAACGGTAGAAATATATATACAAATTGGATTCAATATGTTCGCAGTTTCTTTTGCCCTCTGTTGGTGTGATTGCCTTTGCATAATCCATGTCTCTAATTATCCCTTCCTCTGCTTTGCATATAAATAGCTAATTAGATAGTGTCCCTGTCAGCTATGAAGTATATAATATCCAAAGACACAGTCCTTTAGAAATTTAATTCGGGATAACAGATTGTACTAACCAATTGAAAAACCTCAAGATTCGGAGTGTGGTGAATCATTTGATGTTTTAATTTGAAGTCAGAAATGTCACATGCAAATCAAAATATTGGTCCACGTAATTTACTTATTTGGAAAAGTCCTACTTTGTGCCAAAGACTTTCTCCTTGCTTTATGGCAACTCGACGGGTGGTAATAAAGACAATGAGAATTAAGACTAAAATTTTTCTGTAAGGGAATGTGATTTAAGAGAATTACTTCATGAGGATGGGGGAAAAGAAGACCTAGGCCCTACTTCTCAGGGGTTAGAACCAGCAGGCCTTTTTTGGTAGCAGCTGAATAAGCACCTATGGTATGTGAAGCTTTTATTAAATGCCGCTTGCTTACAGGTGCAACTCAATCTGAGGATCACTAATCTAAGACAAAGTTGATGAACATGAATGGTATAATCAGTGCTTGAGGTACAAGAGAATGTCAGACTGTCACTGAACTCTGTTCAAGACGCCGTCATGGGAAAGCCTCCAGGCTTCTAAAAATAAGAATGTCCACTGTATTAGTTCATGCCTGTTGCTTAAAATAGATTTCTTGAAACTGGGTAATTTATGAATAACAGAAATTTATTTCCTATAGTTAGAGACACTGAGAAGTCCCAGATCAAGAGGCTGCCTTTGGTGAGAGCCTTCTTTCTGATGGGTACTCTGTGAATAGACCCAAGGTGCTGCAGGTGTCACAGAGTTAGGGAACCGAGCATGCTAATAACGCCACCAGGTTTACTCCCATGATAACCCATTAATCTATTAACTCATTAATCAATCTGTGAACAGATTAATTCATTTATGAGGGCTCTGCCCTCATGATCCCATCAACTTTTAAAGGCCATATCTTTCCATACTGCCATGTTGGGGATTAAGTTTCCAACATGTGAAATTTGGGGGACACATTCGAACCATAGCACACATCGTCCTTTCTCAGGGAAAGGGCCAGGGTGGGTTTATTTAATAGCAGCACAGGAGCTTGGAAGGCAGCTGGATGCTTTTCATATTCAGGACTACCATTGCATTCTTGACTGCAACACTGAAGCTTACTTTGGTTTATTCAAGAAGAAAGGGGATGTATAAGAAGGGTTTGTGAGAAGGATTCACATGAGAAGTTTGGTGAATGCACCTTAAGAAGGAACCAAGAGAGGCCAAGCACAGCCAAACTCAAAAGTTTACTCGAAAAATGGATACAAGGAACTGTCACCCCTCATTGGCCTCTATCAAAATCATCTGCCCTGAACACTCATTACCATGCTCTTGGTTTGGTGGATGAATTCCATTTGACCCTGAGCATTGGCATCACTACCCTAGTATCCAAAGTGAGTGTTTAAATGGCTGTCCTTAAGGGCAAGACCAAGCCCTAGGTACCAGGCAGGAAAGAAATATCTGTTTCTTCATCTTCAAACTCCTTAGTAGGAGTCACAGTGTTCACAGCCCTTAGAAACCCTCAACTCCACCAACAGAGCTTAAACAGGGTCCTGGGCACTCTGATTTAATGAAACTCATACTATACTTGGTTGAGAGTAAGCCCCAGACTGACAGCTCAAGGTCCCCTCCACTGATTGGGGTTATGTCCAGGGGTATTTGTTTCATCATCTTGGGAAGAGGGAGTGGCAAGCTCTGTGCAAACTTTGCTCATCCCACACAGCAACTGGGCTTAACATGTCTCCTTCCCAGACACTCAACTTGGCGTTGAGAAAAGACATTGACAGAGTCTTGGAGCCATCATTCTCCTTCATACCTCCACTTAAGCTCAACCCCTGATGGCTTTTCATTGTGACCAGTGAAATTCACTGTTCATCACCAGTGAACTCCTCTATGCTTTCAGTCTCTTCCTTGATTGTTTCCTTTCTTGCTTTACCTAAACCTGGATCTCTCTTGGGACACTGCCTTCCCCAAAGCTCTTTTCAGGGGTAGTTGTTATTTCCATCTTTATACCTTTCACCATCACTGTCACCCTTACCATTTCAGAGCTTTGTCCCTACCTCTTTCCTAAAAACCTTCAGCTTAAAATTTCAAGCCCTTTAGACTATATCATACCATGCCTCATTCCTGGTATAATTTTACCAACCCTATCTCACTCCCTGTCTCCATCTTTTAGCTTTTCCCCAATGTTTTGCCAATCTTAATTTTTATTGACTTCAACATGTATGTTGGTGACATTTGCAATATTGACACCTGTCTGCTACTGATCTCTTATTTTCTGATTGTCTTGTCCACTATTCCTAAATCAGTACTCTGTGGCCATACCCTGGATCTTGTCATTACCTACAATTGCAAATAGAACACAATTTCTTTTCTTTTCTTTCTTTTTTTTTTTTTTTTTTTTTTTTTGCAGTTTTTGGCCAGGGCTAGGTTTGAATCCACCACCTCTGGCATATGGGACTGGCGCCCTACCCTTTTAAGCCACAGGCACCACCTGGAACACAATTTCAATTGTATGCTCAAGTTCATTTTTCAACTCAATCCTCTCATACCCCAATTCCCACAATACCACTACTATGTCCTTGGGTGTATCTCTGGGTACCCTTCCTTATTCAGTTCTATGCCTGAACATTTCATTCACTCCCTTGAATATATTTTTCATGCCATTATTCTTTTCTCAGTTTTGGAATTTGCTTAGCAAAATCACAACACTGGTGAATCCAACCTTCTGCCAACTCGGCACCTGTACCAATGCTAATAAATGTGGTTGTATAACATACTAAATCATACTGATGGGTCTTATTTTAAATTTATGACCACACATGCCAGGTGGGCTCTTAATGTTGCTACACAACCATAAAATTATATGTCTCCCTGGTTCATTCACTTCCTATTTTCTTAGAAGTTCGTTGACACTTTGTTTTCTTGCTCCTAAAACTGCCAGGACCAACTCCACCAGCCTTAGCATCAGGTGGTTACTTTGGCATCTGTACTTAGGCAAATAATACATTTAGAAAATTACTTCCATAGACTTCTACAATCGCTATCGACCCACATATCAGTATCTATGACTATATATCCTCCCTTTACACATTTTCTTATGAATTAACCCTCCATGTGCTTATCCAAAGCCAGTTTCCTTCATGAGCAATGAATTTCATCCCTTCTTAACTGCTTCAGAATTTCCCAAGGAATTTATGCCCAAGGAATTTATGCTCTGGAAATTCTCCTCTTTATCTCTCCTGCATCATCAATTTCCCCCCTTGTACTGGATCATTCACTCTAGCCTACAAACGTGCTGTTATTTCTCACAACAAAACCAAGACATCTTTAAAAATCAGACCTCCTTCAAGATACAGTGCCTTTTTAGAGATTGGCATTCCAGCAAAACTCCTTAAAAGAGATCTTTCTACTCCCAATTTCCAATTTATCTCCACTCTCTACACATTTGCTGTTAAGCTACCTGCAGAATTTTAGATGGCTTCAAAAGTCATGAAGGGGCCTGGTGTAGGGGACATGCCTGTAATCCTTGCTCTCTAGGAGGTCGAGGTGGGAGGATCCCTTGAGCCCAGGGGTTTGAGACCAGCAAGAGTGAGATCCCATCCTTACTAAAAATAGAAAAATTGGCCAGGCACTGGGTGCGAATGCCCAGTTTCTGGCATTGTGTACATTCTAAGGAATCAGGATCTAAGACTTTGACTTTATCTCTGGTTTTCAGATTTTCTCAGGGTTCTAAGTTTTGCTAGTCAGTTTCTCCTGAGAAGACACTTTTAGTTTTACACCTAAGAAGACAATCAGGATAGAAGCTAGCTGGGGTAAGGAGGGGTAGCCTGTGTTGTATACTGACTTTTACTTACTTATCTTTAAACATTCTTTTTTTTTTTTTAAATTGTTTCAGCTTCCTTGAGGGCACAAAGAATTAGGTTATACTATTTGCATTTGTTAGGTAAAGTCCCTCTTATAATTGTGTCCTGTCCCCAAGAGATGTGCCATACACTGGAACCCCCATCTTCCTCTCTCCTCCCCTCTCTCTGCTTGCTTGTTTCCCTGCCTCCCACTTTGAATTGATCTGAGCTTTTTTCTCTTATGTGGGTATACTGACATTTAAGCATCCCCCCTAATCTCAGCCTATCAGCTAATTTCTCTTACATAGACTTTCTGAATTCTGAAAAGGAGGATTTTGCAGGGTTACTGCCATAAGTTTTTTTTCTTTCCTTTCCATATCTTTTTAAAATTAATTTTTAATTAAAGTCACAACTGTATACATTTGTGGGGTATAATGTGATGATTTGATATACAAGGTGGCATGCTTAAATCAAGCTGATTACCATTGCCATCATCTCATTTATTTGGGGAGTAAGACATTTAAAATTTACTCTTAGTTGTTTTGAAATATACCCTTGCACGTTGGGTGAGATCCCACCAGATCCTCCCTGCTCCCTGCTACAGCCTGCAATTCCATTTGTGGCTTCCTCCACCATTGTGAATCAGTTTCAATTTCTCCATTTGCTTTAAGTCTTTAAGAAAAATTGTTAAAATTTCCAACACGTAGAGGGACCTTTTCCCGTTCTCTTTTTCCTGTCTATTGATGCCTTTTATATTTACTTATTATAAGTTTAGTGAGATCACTGGAGAAATGGGCAGTAAAGCATGTTTGGTCAATCTGCCATTTTAAACTGAAGTTGCTTTTATTTTAAGAGTTTCATAAATGAATTATTCATATAGTTTAGAGTTAATTATGTGTGTTCACTATTTATATGTTCTTCTGCCTAATTTTTTCTTGAACTCAGTTTTTGTTTTGCTGGAGAGCATGCTTTAATAATTAATCAAGGGAAGGAATTAGTTTTTCAGCTTCTTGATTTCCTGAACTTCTCATAAGGTATTTCTTTTGCATTCATACTTACATATAATTTAGATGACTTTAAAATAAAATATTTTCCATAAGCACTTTGTGGCACATTTTAATATTTTAAGAATACCAGAAATTTTCATCTTTCTCTCTATGCTAGTTTGTGAAACTTTCTATTTGTTCTTGGGCATTAAGAAATTTCAACGCAATGTTTCTAAGTAACTTTTCAACATTAATTTTAGTGCTCATTGAAGACAAAATTTTGTTGAGATCATGTGTTTTAAAAATTATTTTTCCTGGGTGGCTCCTGTGGCTCAAGGGAGTAGGACACTGGCCCCATATGCCAGAGGTGGCGGGTTCAAGCCCCAGCCCCCCCCTCCACAAAGTATTTTTTTTCCTATTATTTCTTTGTCTATTTACTATCCATTCATTTCTTAAATCTATTCTTCACCTCTCAACTTTTTTTTTTAATATGCAATTTTCTTCTTAGTTTTCTTTTGCCTTGTATTCTGAGAAAATGCCTTGACTTTATTTTCTGGTTTATTAGTTTTATTTTTTGACAAAGCCATTCTATACTATAGTACTATTTGGCTTTTTAATCAAGTTTATAATAGGCTGCTCCCTTCCCTCCATTCACCTATATGAATCATCTGGGGTTTCATAGCAAATTATTCCAAAACCTAATGGGTTACAAAAGCAAACAGTTATTGTCTCATAGTCTCTGGAACACAGGCATGACTTAACTGGGTTAAGTTCTCCCACAAAACTGCAATCAAGATTTTAACAAGAGCTGGCATCTCAGGCTCAATGGAGAGTTATCTCCTTTCAAGCCCACTCATGCTGTTGTTGGCAAGGTTCAGTTTTTCATGGGCTGTTGGGCAGAGATCTTCAGTTCTTCGGTAACTATTGGCTAGAGAACTCCACCACTTCCTTTCTACCTTGGCTTCCTTTTTTTTTTTTTGAGACAGAATCTCACTTTGTCACAGGCAGAGTGCTGTAGTGTCATAGCTCAGAGCAACCTCTAACCCTTGGGCCCAAGTGATTCTCTAGTCTCAGCCCCCTCACGTAGCAAGGATTACAGTAGCCCACCATAATGCCTGGCTATTGTGAAAGATGAGGTCTCTCTCTTGCTCAGGCTGGTCTTGAGCTCCTGAGCTCAGGCAATCCACCAGCCTCGGCCTCTTGGAGTGCTAGGATTATAGGCATGAGCCATGGCACCTGGCCATGTTGGCTTCTTCACAGGACAACTCACAGCATGGCATCTGGTTCCCCTAACAGTAGGCAAGTGAGCATGCAAGAGAAAGAGCACAGGATGGGAGCCACCGTCTCTTTGTAACCAGATCTTGAAAGTGCTGTGCATCACTTCTGCCCTATTCTATTTGTTAGAAGATAATTGCCAAATCTAGACAATTATATCAAGGAATCGTATCAAGGCATAAATGCCAGGAGGTGTGGCTTGTTGGCAGCCATCTTAGAGGCTGTCTACTGTATCTCCTGTACCCATTGTGTTGATTTTAGTAGCTAAAGATTCTGACTGAATTTTTAATAGTAATCGGTTAATTTTTAATAACCGTAAAAATCATTCTGAATCTCTCAGAGGATGCTAATTATCATGAATTTGGGCATCTCTTCTGATTCCTGCAATAACTATCTTTGTTCAGTGGTCAATTCTCATGGTTTAACGTGGCTGTTTCTCAATCATCACGTAGCTTTCCACATTTATAATTAAAAGAATAGTTTAAATAGAATTTCATGTGCCCAACCATCTGTATTGTGCAGGTAGTGAATACAGATTTTGCCTTTGAGACTCTTGGCTACTGTGGTTCTGCAGAGAGGGGCTGAAGTATGTATGATGTACCCTGGAAGGTCCATACAGCATTTGCCTCCCGAGTGCAGTCAAAAAGTTATTTGAAAACTCTTCTTTTTCTCTCTAGAATCAAAGCTCATGCCAGGTATTTTCTGCCTTTAAACAGAGAAGACTATTGGAGGTTTAACCTGAGGGCAGCTACTCAGAGAGGAGCCCCATGCAGCTGTTCTGTGGTCTTTAATAAATTATACCAGTACCTGCCCCTTGGCTCACTGCATCTTTTTTTCAACCAGGGCCGGCTTTGATTAGAGGTTAGGCCATGGCTTTTCCTGGAAAAACTTTGTTTTGAGGTTCACTCTGTCTTTCCCGTAGAGATTCTCAGGCTGCTGCCTATTGAGTTTTCTGGTAAATCTCAATATATCTCCTTTTGTTATCTAGAATTTCTTTCCATCTTGGTCTTTTAATGAAACACTTTCTGGTTTTCCAGGGACCAAAATGGAATTAAGGTTCCTCTTGGGTTAACTAAACTTTAGACAGGCTCCTTCCTTACTCTAAGCTCCCTTTTCTTAGAGCAGGTACTTTAGAAAACTTGAAATTGCAAATTCTTTCTCTGTCACTTTGAGATGTAAATCTTCCCCAAGCCTCTAGTCCAGTGGTCCCTAACATTTTTGGCGCCAGAGACTAGTTTTAGGGAAGAGAATTGTTGCACCAAGAGTGAGGGGGATTAGATTCTAATACGGAGCCTGCAACCTAGATCCTCTCGTGTGCAGTTTACAGTAGGGTTCATACT
The DNA here is from genome assembly GCF_000181295.1 of Otolemur garnettii. Lineage (NCBI taxonomy): Eukaryota > Metazoa > Chordata > Mammalia > Primates > Galagidae > Otolemur > Otolemur garnettii. The sequence goes on along the minus strand of NW_003852557.1, from coordinate 3,030,527 downwards.
CCTACGAGAACCTAATGTCAGAGCTAGAGTGACAGCAAGTAGAGCTCAGGTATTGATGCCAGCAAAGGGGAGCAGCTGTAAACACAGACAAAGCTTTGCCAGCTCCCTGGCCAGCTGCTCACCTCTGCCATGCACGTGTCTTCTCACAGGCCATAGTCCAGTACAGGCCAGTGGGCTGAGGACTGGGGACTACAGCTCTCATCAGTTTTAAAAACCCAGAACTATTTCTCAAGGACTTTGGAGCTATTACCTGGAAATGTTATCATGGAAGGAAGAAAAGAGTGATCCTACTCCCAGTCTCCGCTTATCTCCGATCGAGGCCCCTTACCAAACATGATGGCCTTAACACTTTGGCTGACCTCCTCCCTCAGGCCTTTTTTTTCATTACTTAAAAACTCTTCTGTCCAGATGCGGTGGCTCCCACACATAATCTCAGCTCTTTGGGAGGCTCAGGTGGGAAAATCTCTTGAGGCCAGGAGTTCAAGAAGATCCTGGACAACTTGGTAAGACACCATACCTAAAAAAGTAAAAATAAAAAATTAGCCAGGCACAGTAGCCTGCACCTCTGTTCCTGGCTACTGGGGAGGCTGAGGCAGAGGATCCCTGTGCTCAGGAACTCAAGGTTACAGTGAGCTGTGGCACTGCACTCCAGCTGCGTGATAAGGGGTGACTGTTTCTAAAGCTTCAAACACAAAAAACTCTCCTATTTTTTGTTTAAGAAGAGTCAAATTCAGTCTTTCTCCCTTACTGCAATGCTCTTTAAGTCTTCCTTGACAATTGAACTCCATCCAGTATAATTCTTTTTCGACATCAGAGCTGCTCCAGATTTACACCTATTTTTAGAATTCATTCCATTATTTCAATGAAATTTTGCACAAGTCAGTGGAAAGTGTATGCTTAATAAGCCTTGTGGAATTGGCTGCTCTAATTATTTTATTTTTTAAAATTCATTGGTCAAAAATTACTAAATTGCTAATGTTTCCATTTTGCATAACTCCCAGATTCTCTCCACGCATTCCTTCTTTCACTGTAGTACTTCACCTCTTTCAAAGCAAGTTTGTAGTACTATATTATTTATAATTAAGTATATATTTTATAAAATATTTTCTAGTTTGACTTCAGAATTTAAAAAATAAATCTATAACATTGAGAATATCTAAAATGATATGTTCTATGATATGTATCGTATGAGTATAAAACTATCTGAATAGAACACTGATAAAAAGTATGGACATATAAAGGCTTTGCTTAAGTTTTTCTAATAATATCTTAGGTCTTTGTGCCGTTTTGAAACTGGGCCCTCTTAGTTTAATGATGTCAGGTCTGTTTGTAGTTTGACCCTATTAAAAGTTTGGCTTAAGTCCTCCATCTGATGTGAACTCGAATTTTCTTGTTTAAATATTTCTGGGGGGTTTCTCATGAGAACGTTAGTTGTAGGTGTTAGCTCCTTCATGGTTTATTTCCACCAATGCTCTCTCTTGATCTCCCACTAACCCAGATGTAGAACTAAATGACATTCTCCTGGGCACCTCCCCACCCCACCCCATAGTACACATTATCTGATATTTGTGTGTCTGTTTACCATCATTAAAGACCTCTGGCAATAGAAAGGTTTTGCATTAAAGCAAACAAATGCATAAAACTTTAGTGTTAGAAATTTATTTCCTTCAAAGTCTACAGACTGTCCAAAAATAAGGATCTCTCGTAAGATGCCTTTATCTGCAGACTCCGGCTGTCTACTGTTTTGCTTCTGCTCTGTTCTTTCTCAATGCCTTTCATAGAATTGTTTGCTTTTTATAGGTTTTGTGTTGCTTCTAGTCGGGGTCCTCCTCAGCATCCCCAGGGAAATTCAGCTCGCAGTTCATTGTGAAGTTCTAGAACGAATTTTTATAGCCAAGACTCTTTGTGTTCTTTTAACAAAAGACTGTCACCTCAAAGTCTCACCCTTCACTTAGTATAGGAAAATTGATAAAAGAATTTTAAATTCTGCTTTTCGATTTGGCTTTTGGGAATAAGCAGCTATGATCAGTTTGGATTATAAGTATGATTTTAATATGCCACACTCAGCATTCTCTGAACAGTCTTATAAAGTCAATTTTTCAATGACTGTTACTAGGGACTAGAAAATATTTCCGCTTTAATCTTCCCACCACCGACTCCATTATTAATATGTAGGATTACTCTAATAGAATGGTGCACTAAATCTCCTTTTTTTGTTATCCTAAATTTCTTCATGTTTATTTTATATGGATATGTCCACTTTGCTTGGCCAAGTTATTTTCAGATATTTTTAAATAAAAAAAGTATATTGGATGTGTTATAAATTAATTTCTGTTAAAATTAAACAAATAGAGAAGAAATTAGTACTTAAAAGTATTTTTAAAAGCCCTATCATTTGAAAAGTAAAAGACTAGAAATAAATAAACGAAGCGTTTATTTCAGGAACTCAGGAGGAAAAATACAACAAAAGAAACCCAAAGAACGAAAAGACAGTAAAGACCAAAAGCTACAAAAGAAATAAATAAAACAGACAGACAAAAGAGAAACAAAGATATTCCAAGGGAACAGAAGCCAGTAGAAATAAAACCTCAAGCTACTAAAAGAGAAAAAAGAAAGAAAAGAAATTAATTAATAAACTCCCGAACTGGTTCTCTTGAAAAAATACAATTGATATGTAGTGAATTATTTTAATTAAGAAAAACGAAAGGTGGGGGTTCGATAAAGCCCAGAAACAAAATGAGAAATATCAATAAGCATTTGACAAGAGATGATAAGACACTGCTTTACTTAAATTTATGCAAAGGAGTCGAAAATCTGCATGAAATAGATGATTTTCTAGAAAAATATTAACTATTGTATACTTTTGGAATGGAGAGAAGTTTTGTTTTTCAGCAAGAAATAAGCCTCAAAAGTTGAAAGAACAAATACTGGTATTTATTATCCATCTATTTACCAGTTTTTGGACAGTAGATAAACACTGCACACAAAATAAATGACTAGTAAAAATAAAACTTCACAATGAATTAAATATGGATTAAATAAACGCAATCCACTTTCATCTATCAGATTAACAAAAATACACTTGACAAATCACATTTGGAGAGAGGTTAGGAAATAGCAACTTTAGCAAAATGTGCATGTAAATTCTCAACCTCTGATACAATGTGCAGTATTTGTCAAAATTGGAAAGACACGTCACGTAGCCTTTGACCCAAGCAAATGGTCTCACTGATCTTTGGAAATGCTGACACATTTGAGCAAAAGTAATTGTCTGAAGTAGTTCATGGTAATGAAAGACTAGTTGTGAAATAGATTAAATAAAGAATGGTATCTTCACAGAATGGAACATTGTAAGGTCTTCAATGGAAAATGCAAATTAGTATTCATGTAATTCTTACGTATTTCTGAAAAAAATGCTTATTTAAAGATATTATTTCTGGAAAAAATACAGAAGAAATGAGCAATACCAATTACTTCTAGAGAGTAAGTTTGAGGACTTAATGGTGGAAGCAAGTTTGAATTTTTCCAGGCTGGAGTGCTATGTCAAGGTCATAGCCAATCCTCTTGCCGCAGTTTCCCAAGTAGCTAGGACTACAGGTCCACACCCCTAGGCTCATTAATTAAAAATAAATTTTTAAGAGGTGGGATCTTGCTGTGTTGTCCAGCTGATCTTGAACTCCTGGCCTCAAGCATTCATCCTGCCTGAGCCTCCCTAAGTGCTGAGATTACAGGCTGGAATCACCATGCCTGGCCTAGATTAGTGATTTTTAAAGGGTGGGAAGAGAAAGAAACTTGTCTATTGGATATCTAAGGTTGTTAAGCAGAGCCATCCCTAAAAGTATAAAATGTCTGGAAAGGGGATTTTGATTAAAGAGTTCTGTCGATGATCTTTGTTAGCCTCACAATTTTACCTAAGGTCATGTAGAGAATACTAATTGGGTGCCCTGATTCTATTTTTAATATCAATGAAAGACTCCAGGAAATGGTTTTTCTAGGCAAGTATTAAGCCTCTGACTAGTTCAAGTCATCTAGGTAAGGATGTGCAACTGCAGGTTAAGGAAGCATTCGCTTCTGTCACCTGTTGTCAAGATGTTACAAACCTAACGTAAGTTACAATCACTGACATACATCATGGCCTATTTGTCAAAAACTTTAATTATTTTCTGGTATCACACTGACCCTGATCATTTTGCTTTGTGCCTCCTAAGGTGATGTCTCTGGTCTGGGATAATTATCTGCCACTGTGGATTTTCAGAACTGCTTCATTGAATCTCTTTTTCAGTGATGACAAGGAAATTACGTTTATCCTAAGTAGTTCCCTCTTTCATTATACAGTGTACTGCGACTGGCAAATTTTTCCAGATCATATTGATATCAAATAATCAGCTCTCTCCTCTTAAAAATTTATCTCAAGGTCTAGGGTCTCAGGTTCTACTTTCCTGCCCTATTCCTTCATTTTTTAAATTTATTTTTATTTTATTTTATTTTTTTGAGATTGACTCTCACTTTCTTGCCCCCTATGGAGTGCTTTGGCATCATAGCTCACAGCAACCTCAAACTCTTTGACTCCAGGGATTCTTCTGACTCAGCCTCCTAAGTAGCTGGGACTGCAGGCACTGACCACAATGTCTGGCTATTTTTTTTTTAAGAGACGAGGTCTAGCACTTGATGAGGCTGATCTGGAACTCATGAACTCAAGCGACCCACCCATCTTGGCTTCCCAGAGTATTCCTTCATTTTTTTAAGAAACACAAAAAGAATTGCTATTGGATCTAGTATAAGAGATGTTGATGTATCATTTGTACTTAGTAAATACATGAAGGATGAAATGAATAATTTTTGCCTATCTAAATCTTCATCAATTAGCCTCATGTAGTGTGAGGGAGAGAAAAAGTAGAATTAAAATAAGGTAGACAAGGAATTGAATCTTAGTTCTGCCACTTGTTTTCTATTTCTGCTCTCTTTCAGCCTCTATAAATGATGATAATACTGTCTACCTCACATATTATGATTGAAGATCAATTAAGGCATCTATATTTACATTAGATTTAGTAGCTGACTGGTCTTAATTCAAAAGAGACCTAAGAGTCAAATTAGCATTGGATTAAATGGCACTGAAAGGTGGAAGCTTCTTAAATCTCTATTCTTTCTTTTTCTCTCTTAATCTTAAACTGGAATTTATGTTAAGAGTTAATTTTACTGAAGCCTTAATAGCCACTATTCCCTCCTGGCATCCATATAAAACCCTTTATGATACAGAATAATTCCACTTACATGCTGCATTTTTCTTTATCTCAAAGGAGGTGTGGTCTGACAATCTTTCCTGTTGGGTTGGATCTTGTAACTGGTAGAAAATATAAGAGTGATAGGTGCCTATTTCTTTCATGAGGTCTGACAATTAAGTTCATGAACCCATCTTAGAACAGGGGTACCCACCTGATTGCCTAATATCATTCCTGTTACCTTTGAAGTGCTCCCCTCTGGAAGCTGTGCATTCATACCAGAGCCTAGTCCACCCTTCAAAGCACTTTTGGTAGGAATAAGTTTGAGCATTTAATTATGAGATCTGGTAAGATGACAGCTTTGATGACCAATCCAGGAAAAGAGCTCTAAAATTGATGTGCAGGGTACACTATGTTTTGGCATCAGTGCATCACTTCCCATAGGGAATACTTTAAAGGTGACCACAATAGCGATATTAGGCAGTGACGTAGGTACTACTTACTCTAGGATAGGTTCATAAACTTAATTGTCTGGCCTCATAAGATGCCAGCTTTGATGATCATTCCAGAAAGAGTTCCAAAATTGCTTTAATGAGTGAACTAGGTGCTGGCATCAGTGCATAGCTTCCCCAGGGGATTCCTCGAAGTTGACCATAGTGATATTCAGAGCCCTACTCTGAGCCTAGGCCACCTTTTATAAGCTCATTAGTTCATCCTATCTTTCTCCTGGCAGGGTGGTTGTTGACATATTCTCCCTTATTGCTTTGGAGTAATAGACAGATTGGGGTCATATAACAGATTATATAACGGGTTACATAACAGGTTGGTTACACAACAGTTTCCCTTTCTACACATACGTCTTCCCCAGAATCCTTCACTAAATGACACCCGTGCTGTGCTAATTAGATAGTAATGAACCCCGGGTTGGTTAAAAGTCATTAGGAACTCTTTCCTGTATATTCCCACCAGGAAACAGTTCCTAGCCTCAATTTGGTTCCTAGATACACTTTGCTTCCTGCTTTCTACCCTTAGCCACTTCCTTGCCATCTGTTTACACCCTGCAAACCTAACAAGGGAGTAAGTAGACATAAGTATAATGAGAAGGAGGAGGTTGATTTAAAAACTGCTCTATGTAGGGACAGGAAGGAACCAGTCTTCCCTCCAAAATATCATTCAATTTTGTCACCAAAGATGATAAAAAGAATCAGATGATCTGGATTCAAGCTGGCTTAGTCTTTGTTTATCAGTTCTTTTTAATTTTTTTAAAATTATTAATACAAAATAGTGGTATGTTTTTATAGAGTCCATATGATATTTTGATATGAGCATACAGTGTGCAATGATCAAATCAGAGTAACTGGAATATCCATCACTTTAAGCATTTATCATTTTCTTTGTGCTAGGAACATTTCAATTCTATCCTTTTAGTTATCTTGAAATACAGTCCATCTTCAAGTTTCAAACATCCAACTTACATATGACTTGCACTTATGAAGGGAGGTTATTACAGATAATAGGTAAATGTAACTTTTCCAACTTACATACAAATTAAATTTAAGAATAAACCTACAGAACCTATCTGGTTTATAACCTGGGGAGTCCTTGTAAACAACAAATTATTATTAACTATAGTCACCCTATAGTGGTACCAAACACTGGGTTTTATTCCTTCTATGTAATTGTATTTTTTTTACCAAATAACCATCCTCTCTTTATTCTCCCCCCCGACCTGTTACCATTTCCTGCCTCTCACAATCATCATTCTACTCTCTATACCCATGAGTTCAGTTTTTATTTTTAGCTTTCACATATGCATGAAAACATATGGGCCACAGTGAGACTCCCCAGAACGTAAACATACAGAAGAGATGATTTTACTGCAAGTCCAAACTGCAAAACAAACATAGAATCTATGAAAGTAAAAATATAGTACATAAATTTAACTTGAAAGAGAAAAAATGGTTTCCATAATTGAGACTCGGTGGTAATCTGCTTATAGTTGGAGATTAATCGGCCATGGAAAGTTGAAAAACTCAAGTCATAGGGTGTGTATTAGATACTTATGCACTTACTTAGGGGCCCTCAACTCCACCCCCCACCTAGAACACATGAACAACGTCAGGGACTGAGAGTCACTTGACCAGGATCACTTATCAACCAAGCCTTCATTGTTCTTCTACCACACAGCTTCCTGATTGGCTTCAACCCAGGGTTTTCAGCTTCTCCTGCTACTTCCACACTTAGATGGTTCATACTCCACAAGGTATGGGATTGGACATCTTGAATGACCTCCTCGTGGCCAGATGATGGAACCTATAGTGTGGAAGACTCTTTGATTGATGGGAAACAGATGGTGGGTCGGAACAAGGAAAACATATTCTCCCTTATTTCTTCTTCCCGTGGATGTCTCCAATGTCTCCGAGACAAGATGACTCCAAACTCACGCTGCAGAACACGTGCTTTCCTGCGGTCAAGCAAGTTCTCAATATCCAGCTCCCAGAGAATCATTTCCTGCGACCCTTCAACATGTACTCCAGAGCTCACTGCCGTCCCGTGAGCAGCCTCCCTCTCCACACTGTGATTTTCTCTCCATGCCTGCCTACTAGCCTCAATTTGTCCTCACTGTGGTTTGTTTCTTGGTTGCACAGGGACGTGGACCAAGTCCGGCTTTGTGAAACCCAGTGTCTTTGACACTATCCAATGGGTTACAACCACATCTTCTCCAATAATGTCTGAATGTTAGCCTCATAGTGGGGATTGCCTTCCAAGTTGTCTGGTTATGGGTACTCTCCCTCAGCCATAGGTTGTTCTGAAGAGTTCTTTCCCTAGCATTATAGCTACTCCCATTATAATGACTAATTTTTCATATGAAACTTTTCCCATTTAAATTGCTGTGTAATTTCTATCCCCCAATTAATCTTCGACTAACTTACTAGGTAACATGACCCAACATCACCATGGGACAAAATAGGAATATAAATTTGTCTGAATATTGCTCTTTGAGATTAAACCTTAATTTTCACATCTGAAAAATGGGTAAAATAACACTTAACCCATCGCTACATGGTTTAAAAGAGATGATGTATATAAAAGCTTTATAAATTTCAAAGTATTATAGCTCAGTGGAAGCTTTTGATGGAAATGAGATATTTTAATGGAAATAAGAGTCTCTGCAGTTTATTTGGTTTATTCCTTCCTTTCCCTTAGGGCTCTGTTTGGATATCTGATGATCCAGGAATCCCCTCCTGAGTCACCAGACTTGGCTTAGATACCCCAAAGGCTTAAGGACCTCCTTCCTTCAGAGATCATGTTAGTCAATATTAGAATTGCCTGCTTAGGCTTGGCGCCTGTCGCACAGTGGTTACAGCATAAGCCACATGCACCGAGACTGGCAGGTTTGAGCCCAGCCCAGTCCAGCTAACCACAATGACAACTATAACAAAAAAAGTGCCAGGCATTGTATCAGTCACTGTAGTCCCAGCTACTTGGGAGGCTAAGGCAAGAGAATTGGTTGAGCCCAAGAGTTTGAGGTTGCTATGAGCTGTGATGCCACAGGACCCTACTGAGGCTGACATAGTGAGACTCTGTCTCAAAAAAAAAAAAAAAAAAAAAAAGAATTGCTTGTTTAATAAATGTGGTAATAAAATGAAATCAGGGAGTGTGTTCTTTTTTTTGTTTTTTTCATTGTTGTAGCTCCAATTTTTAATGGCCAACAGGTAGGAGCATCTTATAAATATTTGTTGGGTCAATAAAATACATCTGGGAGGGAAAGTCAGTATGGCACTGGAAAAAAAGATAATTAAAAAAATTAATATAATTTTCCTAAGAGAAACTATTTCAGAATGTGAATTAGAATTTTAGCACTGAGAAGATCATAAGTCAAAGTACAGAAGCATCAGAGTGTGTGAGTCTCTGAGAAATATGGAGCAGTCCACTGTGCTGAGATTTTACCATGCCAGGGAGGTGATGAGTATGTCTCAGGAAGAAATATTGGAAAACTGGTATCAGGCTGAATGCTGAGCTAATCAGCCATGACTTAATATTAGGCCTTGGAGAACCATCAAAAGACTTAAAGCAAAATGTAATATGGGAGAAAAAAAGAAAGACAGAAAACTATGGTCCAAATGGTAACTCATGCAGTGTGCAGGAATTTTTGTTTTTGTCTTTTTTTCAGAATAGAGAAAGCAGAGGGCTTTACATGAAAAATGATTGATAGACTTTTGGGGGGACATAATTCAAGGGTTGCCATCCTCTGTTGTACACTAAGTAAAGAAAACAGAAATAGTGACATCCTTCAAGACTTCAGAGAAGGTCCCAAAAGACTAAAGTCATGAAATGAATGAGCTGCCCTTCCCTGCTAGACTCCTGGCTGAAATAGTCATAATCACATCACATTGGCCTATGAGATTCCTGGACACAGAATACCATCTGAGTGTTTCTTGTGGAGGTGCATAACTTAGTATCCCTGGACCTCACAGAGGCAGGATTCTAAGATTTAATTAGTTTTTTTTTAGGATGTGTCACTATAACATAAATATTAACTAGACCTAATCTTTGTATTTGTTGCTTGCCAGCTACCATGAAAAATTAATGTTTTTTTGGCAACTGAAGAGCAGCCCTGAAACAAATTCTGATGATGAGGCTGCATGCAAGAAAGAGCCGTGTGGAAATTTTAATAAAGTCGGATTGTCTCTATTTAAGGGCACTAATCTGTGATTTTTAGAATGAACTATGTGGGGGTGTCCTATTTATGAGATGGGAGGAATGTGCGAAAATGACTATAGATTTTAATCTATTGAAATTTAGTTTTGTAAGAGTCTATTTCATGGTCTGTTTAACTGTATCACGGGAACCATCTAACACAATGGAAAGTGAACAGAATCGCTATGTTCACTTCTTGCTTTGTACCTTAACATGTGACATTTAAAACTGAAAGATCTGCAAGATTTTGAAATTAATATTAAATATGGGCATTGGGAAAAGGACATCTGTTCTTAATCAGCAGTTTGGATTTTCTGTGTATTTGTACACAAGGAAAAAGTAGATCTTCAAATTTGTAAAAATGGTGATGATATTATAGCAATAAATAGACCACACTATGAATTGCTACGGTCATTAATGCAGGCTTCTTGATTAAAGTCAATTTGATTCTATCATTATGACTTATCAAGTGCCTGAGGCATGCATTAAAGACTTCAAAGCACACATGCCTAGACTTGTTTTATTGTTTAATTATTTATAACTATTGTTGCTTGTTGAGACAAAACTATCTTAATAAAATTCAATAGAAATTTACTATTTTCTTGATATAAAATTGTCTTTCTCAGACTCAAACGGGGAAGCTGCCTATACTTTGCCACTTATCAACTTATATTCTTACACACAAAAAAATCCACATTAGATATGAAAAATGATATAACTTTTCATGTGTATATGCTCACTCAGAGTCTTAAAGCAGTTTACAAACATTGATTAATTATGTTTTAATACACTCTCCTGGGTTACATAGCTGCTAATTTTTTTTTCATGTGTCAAACAGGATGTATGAAACACAACCATTTTTATTCTCAGTTTTGCCCTCAGCTACATAGAGTCTGCAATCTTGTAGATTTGAGGCTCAGAAGAACATGTTTTCTTCTTAACATGGGGTTAAGAGAGCAAGAAGAATCTGAATTACACAATTAGGGTAGAGTGAAATCTTTCTCTATAAATGTATATTTATTTCCAAGTCCTTAGGCCATCCTTCCATATCATGCTTTAAAAAAAAAAAAAAAAACTATCTAACTTTCTATCTGCTATTTTCTCTAACCAGGATTCCTTTAACTTTCTTCTTCCTCACTCTAATTCTCCTTATACTCAACCTTCTAGATCCCAAGTGAAGCCATTAACTGAGAAATGATAAGATTCATAAATGTGGAAAAAAGAACTTTATTTCTCATAAAGAGTTGCAGCCTGTGGGTGGCTCTCCAGACTGGAGAGCCAAAGCCTGGCCAGAAGCCAGGATTACATTCTTTGAGGAAGGGACAATGGGAACAGGAATTATACAGAGAGGGATGGTCAAATATGCACATTTAACAAGCTACACTGAGAAGTCCTGAATATTTATAAAAGGAGAAACATGCACCTGCACAATAGAGCTTTATGCTCTTTTATGGGGTCCATTTTCACCTCTGGTGTCAAAAGATTCACCAGGGAACATGAAAACCACCCTGCACATGTTCCATAGACTGGTTAAAACTATTCCATTGTTGATGGTGTCTTACCAGGAAAGAATCCTTGTCTGGTTAAATGAGCTTGGTTTCTGTTTCACCCTTAGGATAGAAGCCCGATGGCCATTAGTAAGCGTGGGGGTATAATGAGGCATGTGCAGTCTCCCATCCATGATGGCTCAGAACTCGGTTTTCAGATTTCTCTGAGGTCATCTTGGCAAAGAGATGATCTATCTATTCAGACAGACAGACAGACAGACCCTTTCTTGGCCTTCAGCAGAGGGTTTAGGATTTTATTTTAGTTCACAAAGCCTTCTCTTATTGATTCCCCCATAAACAGAATAATGATTCTTTGTGCCAATGATTAACATAGAACCTGGATTATAGCATTTATCTCAGTGTACCACATATGTATTGTGTAGATCAATGTCTAGTTTTAAGAACGGAAATAGAGAGCAATGGAATGTAAAGAATTGGGCTTGGAAGAGCAAAGGGGAGAAGAGAATTTCTTCAAAGATCGAATGTTGTCCCAGTTCCTGTTATAGCCCATAGCCTGCCTTTCCTGCAGGGAATCACTGCTATGGATGCTGCAGCAAACAGCCATGACCACTGAGCAGGAGCTACTTTTGTTGATGATGCTGGAATCACCAGTGATACTGGAATCACCAATGACGTTGGTGGCTATAGTTACCCTAAGTGTCTTCCTGCTTCTGGTTCTGTGAGAACCAGAAATGTTAAATATGATTTAAAATCTGAATTGAGAATATGTGTTCTTTTTTTCTCCAAAAGACTAAAATCTCATCAGTGCCTTTTATCGCAGAACTCAACACAATTAGAAGAGATTTGGGGATGTAATTTTCATGTTTTCAGCCAAACAGCAGAATGGAGAATATAGGACAACAAATATAAGGCTATGAAGCAACAATAAATCACATATTTGTTGTTGGCACATATTTGTTGCTATTTTAGACCCATCCTTCTGATTCTTGATGTTGTGGTTGGTAATTTACTCTAAAGAGGTCAGTCAAAGGAAGAACTTGTGATGGGTAAAAATTTTTGGATCTTGAAAGTACTGGAGATTTCTGAGAATTTCTCAGATCGTGGATACATCTGAAGAGAGGATAGAGATTTCTGATTATTCAATCAGAAATGTAAATATGAGAGGTAAAGTTGGTGGAAAGATCTATCTGTCATCACTTCAGATGGGGTGCATTAGGGGAGGTTGATTGTGAACTTAGTTTTGGGCTTGTTGTGTTTGAGGTGCTTCTTAGATCCCCAAATAAAGGTATTGAGTTTGTCATATGAATCTGAAGTTTAGGAGAAAAATCCACACCAAATTAAGGTCATTAAAATGACTTAGATCACTAAAGAAGTGAAAGTAGATAGAAAAAAAAAAGCCAAGGACTTATCTCTGGGGCATCTTAGCATTATAAGGTTAAAGAGATGAGGAAGCACCAATGAAGACTAAAGGAAAGGTGCCAGTGAGTCAGGAGAAAAGTAGAAGGTGGTAGCTTGAAAAGCAAGATGAAGAAAGAGCACCTGAAGAAGTTTTCAAGGAGAAGTGGTAATCTGAGTTAAATGCTACCAGTAGTTTAAGTAAGATCCATTTAAGAATTTGTATGATGAAGACTTTGTTCAAAGCGATGAAGGATAATAGACCGAGGATATTAACCTAAGAACTATGACTTTAGTGCCATGCACTTAACTATGACACTGAAAAGTTAAAGTATCATCATATTCTTCTTAGCAAAGTATCTCAAGAATGGAAGAAAAATTATCCAATGTGCTCAGCCCTACTGTGAAACCAATTTATAGCTTTCATATGAAAGCTATAACCCAATTATAGCCCAAGAATATGGGGAAAGGGAAGAGGGGGGAGGATGGGTGGAGGGAGGGTGATTGGTGGGACCACACCTATGGTGCATCTTACAAGAATACTTGTGAAATTTACTAAATGTAGAATATAAATGTCTTAACACAATAACTAAGAACATGCCACGAAGGCGGTGTTAACCAGTTTGGTGAAAATATTTCAAATTGTGTATAAAACCAGCACACTGTACCCCATGATTACATTAATGTACACAGTTATGATTTAATAAAAAAAAAAATCATCAATGGCTTCCAGATAGTCCCTGGGGGATGGTTAGCTGTAAGAACTTTTCCCTAATATGTATATCATAAAAAAAAAAATGTAGCAGAAGAAAGTTCAGGGAAGAAAAAAATTTTTTTCTAACTATTTTTACCTACAGTATCTAGGGCATAAGACAGAGAACAATGGTGGGCTTTGCTTTTGATGGCTTAGGCAACTAGGAAAAAGATATCCAAGAATCAGCATACACAGTGGTTTGAGTACATAAAAAGACAGAAGCTTTCTATTAATTAAATCATAGGAAGGTCACCGGTCTTAAGAACATCTCGAGTGATTACGTTATACGTAGCTTTTCTCTACAAACATGGTTTACTCAATATGCAACTGACTTTGCAGAGGCTCAGGATTGGTATCTTATGCTGACAGCGTGTCAGGCAATTTTGACAGCCAACTGTTATTTCTAAAGGAAATCTTTCGCCTGCTTCCTAGAACATGATTATAAAAAAATATGATTTAAAATCTGAATTGAGGGTAGTCACTTCTCCTCTCTGATGCGGGGATCTAGCAGAGAGTTGAACCTCATCACTGCATTATGTGGGAGGGAGAAAGGGTAGGTGAACTTCAAAGCTTTGACAACTTCTCTGTTTTACCGAAGGGGGAACCTGGACTATATGGACTTAATTTTGGCAGAGAACATTAATGAATCTTTGGATATCCAAAAGTAGGTAGAATAATAGATGGAAAGTGAAACTATTCTGCAGATGTATTATGAAAATTGAGTTATGAGGCGAGAGAGTCGAGCTGAAAAAAAAATATGATCAATTAAGTGGTTATAATGTGAAATTCTCTAGTACAGGGTGATTAAAGAGCTCTTCTTAATAGGCATCACAAATATTTAGTGTAATGTACTTTTCTGAGATAATCCTTTCCATCACCCAAAGCCTTCGGTAAGTTTGCCCACATGTTTTATGCATAAATGTTTTGCATTTTTGGAAAATTAAAGAAACAGGGACTGTGTATGACATCTGAGGTGGTGCAGGGCAGAGAAAAGAGATGGCTTCTGGAGTGATAAGTGGGTGAAATCTATCCTCAGAGACAGCAGACAATCCACCCATGAAAATTAAGCTCCTGGTAGTTTATAGAAGTGCTGGGGAATGTGTGGGACTTTCCAGAGAGTAGAGATAGGTAGCCAAAACAATTGTGTTTAAGTTACAAGGAAGAGGGTGTTAACGGATGACTTCTAGTTATGTACAGAATCCTAAAGTTTGTGTGGGTGCTTTGCATGCATTGGTTATTGGTTGGAACCAGTGAAATAACTTAGGAGACCTGGAAAAATAGAGTTGGACCCCCTACTTAGGTTAGTTAATTGGTAATTTATTTTACCTGCCGCAGGGGCTGCCGCTCCGAGAGACAGTCAGCAGCTCAGGTGTGAGGGTGAGTTGCCTTTTATAGGCTTTGGGCAAGCACATTACAGAAGCAAAACGTGGCTGGTTAAGGGGGGGGGTTACAACTTGGGTAGTCATGGATACAGCAATGGAACAATACTTAATACAGCTTCGGTTGACAATGGATACATCTCATATCACAATGGTTATGGTTATACAACAGTAATTAATCAAGTCTTGGTGAGTTTTCCAGCATTGTTTTTCTACTGAGAACTTGGGGTTTTGTGAAACTTGGGACTTTTCTTCCTTGTATCTGAAGCTTGTTCTTGGCAACCCTAGGGGGAAGATGGGGACCTGGGAACGTGGCTGGGAAGCATGTTCTCGGAGACCCTGTGGGGAGGAGGGACTTGCCTTGTTCCTGGAGTTGACTCTGGGGGGAGGAGGGAGAAGGAGGGGAAAGGGGAAGAGAGGGGGGACAGGATAACAGGACTGGGCAAGGGAAAGAGGGTTGGGTTACAACACTGGGACTAAGGATCCTTCTCTAGCATTCAGGCAGGACAATATGAATAGTTACCAATATGTAATATCTGACCTGGGAGTTGCAATTACAGGTTTTGAATCTCAGTTAATTAAATGAGTGAGTTATTCTTGGTAAGTCCTTTGCTCTTGGGAGTGTATATCTCCTCAACTGAATAACCATGAATTTAGAGCTTGTTGAAGTATATGTAAGAATTTATATAAGTCAAATCTTATGACTTACTGTTTAAGCTATTTTGACACGAATCTTGCCCTTGAGAAAGTAAATAACAGAGTTGAAATCAATAATTTAAATTTTGGTTGTGAAAGTATTTTACAAACTCTCAGGCATTCTATCATTGTAACGTCTCCTATACGTTTGCTGATTAATCACTTGCTCATGTTCTGGTAGATGCCCTATCTTGATTTCATTGAATGGGTCCCATGACAATAGTGGTGGGTAGGAAAATACTCCAGAGAGGGACTTTACCTAACAACTTCAATCAGTGTAACCTAATTCTTTGTGCTCTCAATGAAACCCAAACAATTAAAAAAAATGAGATATTAGAAAAAAAATAGAACTCTAATTAGACCTCGCATTTGATCCTGCAATCCCATTTACCCAGAGGAAAAATTAAAAAGAAAATACCCCAGATGCGTAGGTCCTACATCCTAGCTAGGATAAGGCTGGCTCTAAGGACTCAGGCAACACAAGGGTGATTGTTTTGAGATACTTTCAGCTGGTGTCTTGAGAATTGGCCACGGGGTCAAAAGATCTGTCTTGACTCTTGCCTTATGCATGGATAAGCTTTCCCACCTTAGGCCAAGTTTTTCTTAGACATTCTGAGACTTGGTTTTCTCGTCCATAGAGGAAGTTGGAAAATAGCCACACTACCTGACAAGTTTGTAGAGACTTAAGAAAGTGAGCAGGAAAGTAAGTACTTTGTAAACCAGAGAGCACTACAGGACTGTAAGAAATTATTACATTTCTCTCTTAATCACTAGCTTATCTCCCTCTGCCCACTGTCTTTTGATTGGCTGTATAGCAATATCACTAAATATTAAGATGGTTTAAGACAAGATGGGTGTATCCACTATGTAAACAAGATTTATAGTATTCCTTGATTTTGTGATGCTAATAAGTACAGACCTTGACAGTTGTGGTTTTCCTCGTGGCATTTTTATATGGCTTGGCTGACTTCTTTTTTATCAAGATTTATGTCTGCTTAAGCAGGCTTCCTGAACTACAATCACAGGCCCCATAAATCTCCGGCATATTTGCTATGACAGTAGCCACAGTCTTCTGCCTCCTTAGGAAACTACAAAAGCTGTGTTTCTTGTGGTTGGCAAAGATTCTTTTGAGTTTTGCTGTGTGTTCTGGGAGGGTTAAAGTTTGTGGGAAAAACTGAATGGCACGAAATTTGGGTCAATGTCAGTGCAAATTCTCTTAAAAGCCAAATAGTCCTTCATGATGATTCCCTGCCCAGTTGGGAGCTGGAAACGTCAAAGGGATGTCAGACTGCAGCTTCCTCTTCTTTACTGTGTCTTAGGGTCCCTAATGCCAAATTAAAGGATAAAAGTCATTCAGCACTTATTATATGAAGGTTTTGACCCAATAGCAAGGGTCGAGCCAAGAAACCATTCCTCTTTACTGAGAGATAAGGAGTAAATCAGATAAATATTCAACTTTAGACTTCAGCTTTAAAAAAAAATAATGAATGGGCTCTTTGATTTTTATGAATTACAAGTTGAGTCCAGTTATTTAATCTAAGGCAACTGTTGAGAAGCTTTTCTTAGCCTTTAGGGGCAGAATTAGCAATCTCCCCTTCAGTGTTCTTTAAATACATTTCACGATACTTACCACACCGAATTGTTCTTATCTAATCAGGTTTCCCTTTCCTGAATATGTGAAAAACTGTAAAGTCTTCTAATTATTATTTTGGTCAGTATATGATACTGAACGTTGGTTATAATAGAGGGTCAATACATGCCTGTTTGAACAGATAAATGGATGACCCATCACCCAAACTCACATATGAATCCTGCCCACACAGCCCTTCTATTGATTTCAAACTCTTTCCAGGAAATACAGAAGAAACCAAATGTGAAAATCTCACATCATACTGGTTTTTTTCTTTATTCAATAAGTCCCTGAACTCACAATGAACAGTTAAGTCCACAGATGCTGGGATTGTTTCAACTGGGATCAGTTAACATCATTTTCAAGCCCCTGCTTATGTATTCTAACTGAGCAACAAACTATTTTATCGTGTTGGTCCACTGTCCCCTAGGCGTGTGGTAGTGGCTGTTCACTATAGTAGTTTCAGAGATTAACATTTAGCCCTACCTTTCATGTCTGAGCCCCTAAAATATTCAGTGGTTGGTTTTAAGCCCATGAGAAATACTAGCTTGAAATGAGAATCTCCTTTCTACAGCAATTTAAAGAAAATTAACAATGACTCTAATCCAATCCTGGTGTGCAAAACACTTCTTCATCCTTTTTGTCAACAACGTTTTAAGATTTTGAAGTGTAAACTGATTTTGAGCCTTTTTATGAAGAGGGAGATGGATAAACACATTTTTCTTCCTTATGTTTTCATCTTTAGTAAAAGAATAAAAGAAACGTTTACATTTTATTTAAGAGCTCGACTTTTACAAAACTGCCAATGGAAAATGACAGGATATATATTACATGTATATTAAAGCTAGAACTACTTACTGTCAATAAAGCGAGGAAAGTAATTTACAATGGAAACCCGCTTTTCATCCCTTTGGAAGACGAAGGTTGGAATAAAAGACTCCAATTCATGGCTTT
>NW_003852557.1:3009459-3011876 GCF_000181295.1 Otolemur garnettii | reverse complement strand
TTAATGCAATCATGGGGTACATTGTGGTGTTTTCATATACAATTTGAAATATTTTCATCAAACTGGGCAACATAGCCTTTATGTCATTTTCTTAGTTATTGTGTTAAGACAATTATATTCCACTTTTATAAAGATTCACTTGTACCCTTGTAAGATAAACCATAGAGGTGATCCCTCCAATCACCCTCCCTCCACCCATCCACCCCCCCTCCTCTGCCCTCCCCCTTCCCCATATTCTTAAGCTATAATTAGATTATAGCTTTCATATGAAAGTGATAAATTAGTTTCATAATAGGGCCATGTACATTGGATACTTTTTCTTTCATTCTTGAGATGTTTTCTGCAAACCCATTCCCCACTCCTAGGCTGATGCTTAATGCCTTCAGCTACACTTCCCTTCCAACTTTCCCCAAATAAATTTGCACATGCTCCTTTCTGCCCTTGGTGGTTGGTTCTGATATGTACTTTCCCCACTTCTCTGCCTGCCTATCACCCTGTATAGCTCAGTTTGATCCCTTGTACCTCACACAATGTCTAGCCATGGAAACACTCAACAACATTTTTTTTGAATAAGTGGAGATTTACTAGGAAAACATAATACATTATTCCTAGGATTAATTTCATACAGTTTTATGGTTGCAAATGCCTAAAAAGAAAAGCCTGTGATGTCAGCCAGCTTTTTTTTTTTTCTCCTAATTCGCTCTTGGTGAATTTTCTCAATCCTATTTACCTAAAAATAGGATCTGTGCTGTGGCCTTTGCTTGTCTTAGTTAAGCCTGGCGAGATTCTCAGTAATTAGTGCTTGTAAAACACTGCAAGGTTCTCCGATGAATTAAAGTGTGAAATCTTATTACAAGCTGTACATTGCTGGAGTAACAAACAAGCATGGCAAATTACACCATTTCCTAGTCTCTATTGCTTTTAAGGAACAACGCAGTTCCTAATTATCGACGCGTATTGACTCAATTGCCTCCTGCTATCTTGACTGCCAGATTAGCCCTCCTCCCTGTCCTTGGTTGCTTTGAGTGTATGTAAAGAAAGTTTCCCTTTTGTTTCCCCAAATGATGTTTTATTTGCAGCCTCAGATGTTCTTGTCTGTAGAAAAGGCTTTGTGCATAAGCACAATGGAATTATCATGCCCCTCAGAAACGAAGGAGTTTCAAATTATACAGAATTTCTCTAATTGCTGTCATCGCGTAGTTGCAGGTTAGCAACAGGAATAGATATTTTAGGCTGCCTCTTCACCTCCAGAGGCGAGGAGTCTAGTAATTGTAGCCTCCTAATAAGTATTTTGCCATATTAAAACTATCTGCTGTCCAAACACTCTGCACGACAGCAACTGAAAACGAGCTTTGGGCCGAGTTTTACTGTTAGACTGGGTTAGAGCGGAGTGGAGCTAGGAATGCTGCTCACCAATCAACCCAAACGCTGAAGCTGTAGCTACATAAAGATTTAATTTGTATTTCATGCTTGGGGGTAAAAAAAATAAAAGACAAGAAAAGAAATCCCTAAAACCTAGCAATAATGGTTAAATTAGTCATTACTGTAAAGCACAGCAAGTTGGTAAAGATTAATAGTCATAAAGGCTTTTGTCTCCCTTTGTGAAAACAGCCACCTGTGTCAACAAATCTGGTAACAGACATTTTATCAAAGAGTGAAGTTTCTTGGATTTCTTCTGCTTTTTTCATTTGGACTCCCAGTAGTCATAATTACTATCATAAACCCCCATTATAAAATCATTAGTGTAAGTGCAAACAAGGTCTTGCATTGTTAATGCCCCCACCAGGCCCTTCATGGCTTGAAATGTCAGGCTGTGTTAAGTACAACATCGATTAGGTATGATAGAAGCGTGCCATACCAAAAATATTAAAGTGGCATTTTCAAGCTGTTATCTGGAGCAAAAAAGCTTTAAAAATTAATTTCTTTTCGGAGCTGTGAACATTTTAGAGGCTAAAGACCTCATTAATTTATCAGTAAAAGCCTTGGATTCCAAAAAGACCTTTTGGTCTTTTCTCCTTTTCCTGGTTGTATCTCCCAGCCCCCATTCATTTGCCCTTTTTTTCTCATTAAAAGTTTTCCTCATCGAATGATCAAATGTTTGAAAGGACCTTTGCACACCCTATTGAAGGTATTCAAGCTACTTAAAGTCGTTTCATTGTGAAGATGTATTCCAAATATCTTACGGGGTGGATGAAGGCGTGTTTTCAGATGTGGGAAAGTGAAAATGTGGTGTCAGTAGTTCTCCCAGAGTGAGAGCTTTCTGCTGAGTATGATGAAACAATAAAAGGGGCTGCACGAACAGCTAAAACTTCCAGTTATAAAACATGTTAGGATTTATACAGTATTGCCTTCTGGGTTTTTAAACTTGACCGCTGGTGAAGTAAATGAAAATACTGACCATTGAAGGTTAAAAAAAA
>NW_003852557.1:2997642-3008719 GCF_000181295.1 Otolemur garnettii | reverse complement strand
ACCACCTCCAGTATATGGGGTTGGCGCCCTACTCCTTTGAGCCACGGGTGCCACCCCGTATTCCTTTGCTTAGTAGAAAGTCTCAGTCAGCAGCAGATCTCAGAGCCCTTAAAGTCCCCATCCTTGGATTTCTATATCTACAAAAGTTACAGGACTCTAGATAACTCCCCTCCATAAAAACAAACAAACAAACAACAACAACAAACAAAAAAACACTTAGACTATTGTGGTGGCGTTGCTGTCAGAAATTTCAAGATTTGCTGTCAAGGATTTAAAGATTTTGCTTCACCAAAAAACCCTTGCTTGTCTTTCTACATTTTCAGTCATCAGTTGCAGCTGCCCTCTTTCAGGACTCAACGAGCTTGGCAGTCGTGATAACAGAATGCCAAAAGGTAGACTCAGATGACTTTCTGCTTGGCACTCCTTTTCAGGTCCTTGGTTTTAGAAAATTTAAGTCTATCATGTGACTTGGTATGATCAAAAAATCCTTGCAGTTTTTTCAGCTGAAGTCACAAAGGCTGGAGCAGAGCATAGATAAAAACTCAACTTTCTTCAAAAATAGGAAGAGGCAATTTTCAAGGGATTTTTGAGGGAAAATACGAACAGGAGGCTGGGAGCCCCCAAATTCTTCCCAGGAAATGTTCCTAGATTAGCCTTTTGTGCACCTTGAACAAGATCATAGCTCTGTATGTTGTAGGGAAGAACTAACTCAAAGAAGGCATTGCTGCTGGTATTCATTTCACACAGACGCTTGACTTGTAGACGGAAAATTCAGAACTGAGAGTGCTAAATGGAGACAAAGTCATCTCGTACCCTGTTTTTGATTCTCGACTGATAAGGGACCCAGAGTGTCTTCCTAGAGGTGAGTTGCAAGCCGCTGATAAAGCTGAATGATGACTAGACAAGAGAGAACCTAGGATGACTTTCTTTCCTGGAAACTCGCTGTCTAGTACAAGGCAGAGTCCTGTAATTCGTAAGCCAAGCAATTTAGAGTTCTTGGAGTCCTTGTGCGTATTTCACTTTTGTTATCCCTTCATGTTTAGGGAAGTATTTTAGAAGCCTCCAGCATGTATGAGCTGTACTGAGGGGAACCAAAGGAAAGAGATTTGGTTGAGGCTCAGTCAGTGTAGTAAAGAGATTGGATTAAACCCCAGGGGCAATTTGCAATAGCAGCAGAAGACTAAAATAGAAGAAAATCTCAAGGGAGAGAGAAAGTCAGAATGACAGAGCAAATCCTCACTTCTTCCTACTAGAATTTTCTTCTACTAGTCAGAATATCTTAATTCATTGCATTATGGAAGTTCTTATGAACGATAGCTTCTCTACTGGAATAAAAAAGTGGGGATGGGTGGGTAGAGAAATATGTAATGATCTAGAACTGTGGTCATGATCACAACATGGACAGCTGTGGTCACTGGTCCATGGCTACACAGCAGGGGGTGAGCTGACTGTTGGATGAGGGAAGGTGCAGCTGTATTTACAGCCAATCCGCATCCCTCCAGCACTGCCTGAGCTCCACCTCCTTTCATATCAGCCATGGCATTAGATTCTTATAGGAGCCAGAACTCTGCTGTAATCTGCACTTGTAAGGGATCTGGGTTGTGCGTTCCTCATGAGAATCTAATGCCCAATGCCCTGACCTCCATTTGTGAAAAAACTGTCTTCCATGACACCGGTTTCTTTTGCTAAAAAAAGTTGGGAACCCACTGGTATACAATGTATAGTATGGTTTTTTTCCACCAAAATTTTACAAAGAAAGAAAATTTTAAGAAATACATTTTCTCCCACATGGAATAGAACATTTTCTCTTTGCAATATACATTATTAGGGATGAAGGCAGAGAACAGATAAATCACCCATGGTGAGGTTCCTCGCCAGGAATGTTAGTGTTACAACCTAGGACATGAAATGTCATGTGAAATATTGATCAAAATATTGTTGTGAGGTAGAAAGATGCAGATAAAGTGAAAGTTACTTCAATTTCTTTAATGCTCTACCTCTAAGATTCTGTGACCAGAAGCTGGTTTCCTAGTAACTTGGGAAAACAAAGGGCACACCTGAAAATATGCCTGAGTGACAGAGTTCACTGTGGAGTGCTACAAAGTTTTACAAATGAAGTGTTTTCACCGAGCTCTCAAAAAGCAGAGGTTGAAAGATATCCTGGCTTTTCAGTTATACAAGCAAGGAGAAGGAAATTAAAAAATCTGGAACGTGGTGCCCAGAAATTTCCAGCATTTATATGCCTTCCTTGAAGTTATTTCATTTCCTATACTTTTCAATAATGTTGCATTTATTCTCAGTAAAAGTCTTTTTTTTTTAATTAAATGATAGCTGTGTACATTAATGCAATCATGGGGTACAGTGTGGTGTTTTCATATACAATTTGAAATATTTTCATCAAGCTGGTTAACCTAGCCTTTATGTCATTTTCTTAGTTATTGTGTTAAGATGTTTATATTCTACTTTTAGAGAAATTCACTTGTACCCTTGTAAGATAAACCATAAAGGTGATTCGAGGGATCACCTCGAATCACCTTCCCTCCACCCATCCCCCCCCCCATATTTTTAGGCTATAATTGAGTTATAGCTTTCATATGAAACTAGTTTCATAATAGGGCTGTGTACATTGGATACTTTTTCTTCCATTCTTGAGATACTTTTCTAAGTGAAAGATTTGAACAAACTTACCTGTATCATGTGTCAAATATTCCTTGTTTCCCCTTTCCCAAGGATCATAGTTGCAAATTACCTGCTGTCCAATCTCTGAAAGTATTTGATTTATGTATTTTTTTTCAAGCTTCCTAATTGCTTAAAGTGGGATAAGTTCATTTATTATTCCATCATGGATAGACACACTTTGTTATTCATAAAATTAAAGTCTGATAATTATTTGAGTATATTAAGACTATTATTAGATAGTATTCATTAACATTTAAGTTTTTCTATTCTGAGCATGACTGGGAATGATCTTAAAGTAGTAAACTGATAGTAATAGAATTCCTATGGCAACCTGCAGCATATTTCTCTATTTTTCCCAGCATAATTTTATTTTATTTTATTTTTTGAGACAGAGTCTCACTTTGTCACCCTGGGTAGAGTGCTGTGGCATCACAGCTCACAGCAACCTCAAACTCCTGGGCTCAAGTGATTCTCTTGTTTCGGCCTCCCGAGTAGCTGGAACTATAGGCTCCTGCCACAACACCTGGCTATTTTTTAGAGATAGGGTCTCGCTCTAGCTCAGGCTGGTCTTGAACTCATGAGCTCAAGCAAGCTACCCACTTTGGCTTCCCAGAGTGCTAGGATTACAGGCATGAGCCACTGCACCTGGCCCTTTTCCAGCAGAATTTTAATACATGCTAATAAGATTAAACTACTTTCTAGTTTGAGGTTAGGGTTAGTGATGGAGATGGGACAGTAATACTTTAATTCTTGAATATAAGGTATAATTAAGGCATCAGGGCAAGGCAGTATGGCAAAAGAGCTTTGATAGCAGATAGAAATAATTTAGACCTAAACTTAATTTTTATTAGCCATGAAATTGTCCTCAATTTCTCTAAGGCTCTGTTTAATTCTGTGTAATATGGATACAATAATACGTGCACTATATAGTTTATATGGTTTACTTGAGAAGCTCTACAAATCAGAGTTCTTGGAAGTGCTATGAAAATGCTAGTTTCTTTTCACTGAGCAGACTGAACAGATTTATTGAAATTTATTAGGGATTTATTAAACTTTGTAGAGCTTTATTAAACCTTTTTCCAAGATAGAGAAAACTGAATTTTTTTCTTCTTCTGAGACAGAGTCTCACTTTGTCACCCTTGGTAGAGAGCCATGGTGTCATAGCTCACAGCAACCTTAAACTCTTGGGCACAGTGATCCTCTTGCCTCAACCTCCCAAGTAGCAGGGACTATAGGTGCCCACCATAATGCCCAGCTATTTTTAGAGACAGGGTCTTACTCCTGTCCAGGCTGGTCTTGAATTCCTGAGCTCAGGCAATCCACCTGCCTCGGCCTCCCAGAGTGCTAGGATTACAGGCATGAGCCACCATGCTCAGCCTTGAGAAAACTGAAATTTAGGGAAGAGGAACAAGTTTTCATACACTATTTCAAAGAATCACAGACCAGAGAATTAAGTTAATTCCTGGAAATGGGTCTCTAAAGATTTTAGACTCTTCCCCCTGATGGAGTCCTTTTACAAACTAAATCTTTATTTGGCTCCTCTGCAAGTTATTATCATTTAACCTTTCCCATCTGTTCTCTAGGCTTCTCTGATCTGCTCTGTCCTTGGGGCCTGAGTCCTAGGGGATGTAACCACCTGCTCCTTGCTTTCTGCTTCTGGTTGGATTTGGACAATGAAAGAAATCGCAAGAGACTGGAGTACAAGGAGAAGGAAGTGCCCAGTGCATTTTCTACATCTGGGTCCTAGCTTCTGTCTTGCCTCAGTGCTGCCCTCTGCTGGACCTCAGGGCTGCTGGACCTCGACTGCTGCTTCTGAGCTGTTCCCTGTCCATGACTTAGCTTCCCTTCAACTCCCAGAAGGACAGGAAGGCTGCTTCTCTTTCCCATTGGGCCTGGAGGTGGCCAAGCTTCCTCTCTGATGTTGTTCCTTTTACCTTGTCTATTTGGATCCTTTGAGCTTGTCCATATCTCCTTCAAAAGTATCCCTATGAAAGTGTCTAGGCTGGGCGTTGGCTCACGCTTGTAATCCCAGCACACAGGGAAGCTGAGGCAAGTGGATTGTTTGAGCTCCTGGATTCAAGACCAGCCTGAGCAAGAGCAATATTCCATGTCTAAAGATAGCCAGGTGTTGTGGCAGGTGCCTGTAGTCCCAGCTACTTGGGAGGCTGAGGCAAGAGAATTGCTCTAGCCCAAGTGTTTGCTGTGATCTATAATGACACCATGGCACTTTACCCAGAGTGACAGAGTAGGGCTCTATCTCAAAAAAAAAAAAAAAAGGAAGTCTCTTTTGATACCTGTGGGAATCTGACTGTATTCTTTTCCTGAGGCCACAGCAACAGACAAGCCATGGACTTGGTGGTTAAAACCACAGAAATTCACTCTTTTATGAGTCTGATACCAAGGTGCTATCAGGGCTATGCTCTCTTCAAAGGCCTCAGAGAAGAGTCCTTCCTCTCCTCTCACCTGTCCCAGGGGCTCCAGGTGTTCCTGGGTTTGTGGCCACATGACTCTGGTCTTGGCCTCCGTCCTCACCTGCCGTTCTTCCCTGGATTTTCCTTTTTCTGTCTCCTATAAAGACACTTCTTGGATTTGGAGTTCACTTGAGTAATCCAGGATGATCTCCTCTCAGATCCTTAACTTCATTACACCTGCAAAGGCATGATTTTTTTTTCTACAAATAAGATCACATTTATATTTTTTGAGACATAAAGGAATCTTCTTTGGTAAACAAAATATAACCCACGGCGATGTGACATGTAAAGCTTTTAATACGGAAAACAGATGATGTAACCTGCTTTGTTAGGGAGGGAGGGTTATTAGTACATACCAACTGGGCTTCCCCTCACTCGTGTTATGTATAAGAAAATACAAGCCCAGAGATAAGAAGTTATGTGCCTAGATACTACATAACTAGGTAAACAAACCTAGTTTCTAGGGCTTCTAGATAGAGCTTGCCCCATAAGACCATCTCACTCCTGGAAATAGTTAGCAGGGAAACCAATCACATGGTCCCTATTGTTTACTATGCTAGGAAGACAGTCACTCAGGACAAGGTTAAGTCTCCCTTCCACATGTTTTCCATTTAACAGGCCAAAGTACTATTATTAACTCCTTTTAATCGCATGATTTTTTTAAAGCCATGCCTAAAGTAAAGAAATATGAAAGATTTTTTTGAACCGAATTATTGTCTAATTAAGACTGTTCGACACATTACTTTCCCCTCATAGTTCTGTGAATGAAGGGAGATTGAAGTAAAGAATGTCAAAGCAACTTCTAAATTTGTTTTGGCAACAGACGTAAGGGCTCCTAAAGTTACACGAAAGGAATACCCTCTAGTTGTTTATCAGCGTGATTCTCAACATATGGTGTTTGCTATTTCCAGTGGGATTTCTAAAACTCAAAAATCAGACAAAACAGCAGTTTTTAGACTGTCAAGTTGGCTCAGGTATGAAGAAAGATGGTTCCCACATCTGGTGTAATGTATCTGAACCGGGGAGGTGCGGGGAGGGCGGGAAATTCTCATCAGTGTCTTTTCGGTTTGGATCCCAGCAGTGTCACTTGTGGTTTATCCATCACAAAATGTTGGACTCAACTTTCTGGATCACGGTCTACTAATTTGGGCAGAAACAAATATGTTTGTTTACCCCAAGGAACTGTCAAATAGCTTGGATTACACTCTGAGTACTTCATATCCTTTATATTATGTTTCAAAGTCTGCCAGGCTAGCATCTCTTGATCTTCAGTGGCCTGGGTTTTTTGTTGTTGTTGTTGTTGTTGTTGTTGTTGTTGTTGTTTGTGCTTTGGCTCAATTGCACAGTCCATCAGGCAGTGCAGATGGAAGCTCCTTAGTTAAAATATTCAGGAGAGAGGAGAGAAGCCCACAGTAACATTTTCCAAGGAGTCTATAAAATGCTAAAAAAAAAAATATTTCTTTGTATTTTTGCTCCTGGTAATTTTCTTTTTATGGGGAAAAGTGCTAACTTTATTGAAAGAACTGGCTAATTTTTTGTTTTTCCTTTTTAAGGTTTCTCCCTTCATTCTTTCCTTTCACAAAGGATTACTGAGAGGCTGTTGCGTACCAAACTTTGTTTTTGCTTCTGGGGTTACTATGGTGTTCTATGGAGGCACAATCCTTGCTCTTAGAGAAATTACTTTCTAGAAGTAATAAAAAGAAAAAAAATAAAGGATAAAATAATGAATAGAAAGGAAAATAAATAGTTTGTATTTCAAAACTAAACAAGTGGTCAGATTATTTCTGCCTGGTTGTATAAGACAGTAGTATACCAGGAGGTATCTTAAGAAAAGGAAGTTGAGGTTGTTTGGGAAAGGCTGAGGAAATAGGCCAGGGTAGCAGTGCAGGATGGTTTGACCTGATCAATCCTAACATTTCCTTAACCACAGAAAGGATCTCTAAGACCTGATCGGGTGTTGAACAAAATATTATCTGGCATGCATACATTCCAAAGATGGTGAAAATGGTATCTTTTAATCCCATGTTTCATCCCTTTCTTCTTCATTAGATCTTAGGCATATGAGAAGTAGCATTAAATCTTGGTTTTGTTTCACCTACAGGCTGTGAATTTATATTTTGTCCTCTAAGCAAAGAAGTCTCTCTGCAGACTTGTTACGTGTTAACGCTTGCTACATGGCTTGCTTACCTCTCTGCCTAGGCAGATTGTTTTTTTTTTTTTTTTTTTAGTCCCTGCAGTTTGAAAATAGAAAGTTATTCCTTAGTAAGACTAATATGTTCATGCATCTTGAGAAGAACCAACCTAAAACAATTATAACATATGAACTGATGGAATCAGCCCAATTTTGTAAGTGCACATCTCCACATTGATGAATGCTTTCTATTTAATTAAATATATCGATAATGGCACATTCATCTTATCAGAATGGCCATGTATGGTTTTTTGGGGAAGTATTGTTTATTGGTTTGAGAAATTAATAGGAAGCTTGAAAAGAATATGTAGGCTTTTAAATTTATTTTCTGTCTCCTAAGTAGTTACATATTGCTACTAGTTAATATATGCTGCCTCCCCTGCTTAAAGCTTCCCTGGGAGATATGTGGGCTGTAATAAACACTAATTAGTTTGTGTGACCATTCAGCAAACTGCATTGGAAGAATTCAATGATTTGCTTTACAAATATCAGCTCTTTAATGGAACGTCTTGATGCAAAGTGATTACAGATTTATAAAGGATGTAGACTTAAACCAAAGTTATTAAGTCTCTTGTGATCAATTCACCTGATGTCACGGGAAAACAATTTAAGGGGAAGCTGTCCTAAATTAATATGTTAGCAGAGGTCACACTTACCCGAATTTGTAATTGCATTTGGGTGTATAGTTCATTCTTTATGGGGATACTGGCTAATAAGAAGGAAATTATAATTTGCTTTTAGAAATAATTCTAAAGGAAAAATAATTTATTTTCTGAAAAAATTAGCATCTTATTTGAATGTTCCACTTTCAGATGAAACATCTAAGTGTACCATCTAAGTTCCATAGAAAAAATGATATTTTAAGGCATATCGAACACACATAAAGAGCTGTAAGAAGCCCAGATACTTAAATCATGATCAATTCTTAGGTTTTTCCCCAAAGCACTATCTGAACTATTTGAGAAATATCCTGACGGTTTAAGATGCTCTTCCTAAATAAGTATGAATTATAAACTGTGATAAGAGCAATGGAAAGTGACGTGGAGTGCTGCTTGAAGGGAGATGATAGGGAGATCTGAGAAGTCAAGGGAACATCTGAGGAGGTGACATTGATTCGAGAGATGAAGCATCTCATCATCCCTGCCAGGTAATGCTCCACCTTAGGATTATGTCCCATTTACTATTTATTGGCTACTGAAAATCATATAGAAGGCTTCCTCTCTCATTGGCTCTTGTTCAGTATGAGGTGGACAAATACGTCAGATCTGGCCCATGAGACAAGAACAGAAATCTAAAGATTTGGGTTTTTTTGTTGTTGTTTGTTTGTTTTTGGTTAAAAAAAGAACAAGATTCAGCTGGCAAAGTTCTTCCTCTTCTTCTGTCTTCCAAGTTTTTGCATGGCAGTTAGAGTAGCCCTCTTGGTGTCCTAAGGCAACCACCGTTATTACAAACATGTTTGTGGCACAAATAGTCAAGGTTATCACAGATAGGTTTGCTAGAAGATTGCCAACCCAGTGAAACAATAGCCAAAAATGCCTACTTATAAATCTTATAAACATCTATTTTTCTATTTATTTAGGCCCTGGCATTGGATTTCTGTTACTTACATAAGAAAACAACATTATAATTAAATATTACAATTACAAATCTGATACAGGTTACACTGTGATTAACAACGTGCAGTCTTAGGCTGGATTCATAGAAACAGAAATATCTAGATGACTGTTATTAATATACTAATAGTCACCAATTACCAACTCAATGCTGAAGAAAATTTTAAAAGCCAATGGAAAGGTTTGGGGTAAGGAAGAGTAAGAATAGGAAGGTGGTTATACTATGAAGTCATTTGGGCTTTAGAATATTTTTTGTTTCTTTGTTTTTGAGACAGAGTCTCACTCCTTTGCCTTGCGTTTGAGTGCCATGGTGACATTATAGCTCACAGCAACCTCAAACTCCTGAGCTCAAGCAATCCTCATGTCTCAACTTCCTGAGTAGCTGAACTACAGGCACCTGCCACAGTGCCCAGCTAATTTTTCTATTTTTTTAGTAGAGACCAGGTCTTACTCTTACGGATGCTGGTCTTGAACTCTCCTGGCTGGTCTCAAATTCCTGAGCTTAAGCAATCGTCCTGCCTCAGCCTCCCAGAATGATAGGATTATAGGTGTGAGCTACTATGCCCAGCCAAGTATGTTTCTTTAGTATAACAAGTTCTCAACAAAATACTAGTAAATGGAACCTGATAGCACATGAAAAAGTAATTAACTATAATCAAGTGGGTTTCACCAAGGTATGCAAGATGGTTTGGCATATACAAATCAATAAATGTGATTCACCACATAAACAGATTTAAAAATGAAAGCCATATGATCATCTCAATAAATGCAAAAAAAGAATTTGATAAAGTTCAGTAAATCTTCATGATAAAAAACCCTTAACAAAGTAGACATATAAGGAACATGCCTCAAAATTAGGATAGCTAATATCATACTGAATGGAGAAAAGTTGAAAGATTCCCCCTAAAAAATGGAACAAGATAAGGAAGCCCAGGGTTACTATTTCTATTGAGTATAGTACTGGAAGTCCTAGCCAGAGCAATCAGATAAGAAAAATTTTAGTTATTGTGTTAAGACATTTATATTCTACACCTAGTAAATTCCACATGTACCCTTGTAAGAAGCACCGTAGGTGTGGTCCCACCAAAATGCTGTGAAGGCTATGTTGACCAGTTTGATGAAAGCATTTCAAATTGTATATAAAACCAGCACATTGTACCCCATGATTGCATTAATGTACACAGCTATGATTTAATTTTAAAAAGTCAGATATGAATAAGATGATAAACAAATGGACTTTTAAAGGAAAAAAAAGAAAAAATTTAATGGCATAAAAATGGGGAAAGAGGAGCTCAAATGATCCCTGTTTACCAATCATATAATTTGATATCTAGAAAACCCTAAAGATTCCTTCAAAAGACTCCAAGAATTGATAAGTAAATTCAATAAAGTTTCAGTTATAATAATGCACATAGGTCTGTCATATTTCTATACACAAATAACAGCCAAACTGAGAATCAGTTTGGTGGTAGTGCATTTACATGCTAAGGACCACACCTAAACATGACAAGGGTCACTGCATTTACACGCCAAGGGTCATTGCATTTATACACCTAAACATGCTAAGGGTCACTGCTTTTACATGCCTAAACAGGCTAAGGGTCACTGCATTTACATACCTAAACATGCGAACGACCACTGCATTTACATGCTTAGGCATAACAAAGGTCATTGCATTTACATGCCAACACTGCATCTACATGCCAAGGGTCACTGCATTTACATGCCTAAACATGCCAACGGTCACTGCATTTAAATGCCTAAACATGCTAAGGACCACTGCGTTTATACCCCTAAAAACGCTAAGGGTCACTGCATTTACATGCCTAAACACACTAAGGGCCACTGCATTTTTACATGCCGATACTGCATTTACATGCCAAGGGTCACTACATTTACACACCTAAACACGCTAAAGACCTCTGCATTTTTACACCTAAACACACTAAGGGCCACTGTACATACATGCCTAAACAAGCTAAGGGTCACTGCATTTACATGCCTGTCCCGTGCTGTACTAGACCCGCATACATACAGTACTAACACCCGTCCGCGGTAATATGATCTGTGTGTGGTACTAAGACCCACATAGTGTACTAACACCTATGCACAGTAATATGATC